>NC_136495.1:59059415-59074415 GCF_053919585.1 Euprymna scolopes | reverse complement strand
GGAATTATAACAATTATTTATCTATTTCCCTTTATGTCGGTTAGTTTTGGACGCTACTGTATACATGATGATGATTGCAACGTCTTGTCAGACAAGTGCCACTCCCTCAGACATTTAAAATCCATGAGCCCAAATGCATGAGGGAGTATCTATACAAACATGATGTTACAGAGTCTTAGCTTTGTAAGACAGCTAAGTCTCTCTCTCGGTTTAAAATGTTGAGATCCAGCAACAGGCAAGAGCAAGATAGCCAGCAACAAATTAAACTGCAGATCAGCTTAATGCGGGTACTGGTCTCCCGCTTTGTTTTTTAAATCAGAGATTTGCTTCTCCTAGAAAGGTTGCCTTCACCACGGCTTACGGCAGCCCTCTCCACCCCAATACACACACACAGATACACACACAGACACACACAGACACAGACACACACAGACACAGACACAGACACACACACACACAAATGCATACTGTGCTAGTTGGCCGTTGACCCAGAAAAAGAGTTCATTCGCCCTTTGGAAGGTCTTGTTTTTAATCCTTCAGGGAGACTAGTCACCCTCCTCACCAAACAAGTCTGGTGGGGGAACCAGTTTAGTCATCGGTAACCCGACCATGCATACATACATACATACATACATACATACATACATACATATGGTTAAGCGGCAGTTTTAGTCATTTAGAACTGCTTTTTCAACCAAATTTAAAACAATTATTACAGTTTATAGATCAACTTCTCAGCTATATTGTGAAAAAAAGAAAGTTATGATGAATTTTCTGGTGTTCAAAATCGTAAAAATATGTAAAAAGGTGAGAGACGCTTTTTATGACTGGCTTTCATAGCGACATCATCACTTTAGCGATTACTGCCGCGAAAAGAGAAGTAACAAGTGCAACAGAGAGAATGAAAGGGATGAAAGTGATATTTTATTGAAAGCAGACGAATGCCGTGCATTGTTATTACATATGCGTTTATGAGGGGGAGGGGGGAAATAAGACTGAAATTAAACAAAGGACAGGGGAATTTATTGGAAACCTAGAAAAATCATGGATTAATAGGAAGATGCGAGCATGTAAAGTAATATGGTTAAGGACTAGTTTTTAAGACTGGAAAAGAAAAGGACAAGATATTCTAATAAAAAGTACGAGACATTTATAACTTTAAATATTGCAGCATTATTTTTTTAAAAATTCAATTTATAAAATTATATAATCATTTTTTACTAGAATATGTTGCTCTTTTTCTTTTCCATATTACTTTCATGCTCGCATTTTTCTATTAATATATATATATATATATATATATATATATATATATATATGAGAGATATGCGTATGTATGTTTGTCGATATGTGTACATGTATACAATTATAGATCATTCTACTCGAGCAATTATATCTAGTTCTGAAAGTAAATCCTGTGGAAAATATCTCAAAAGGTTTATAATGACAGGAAAGAAAGGCCGTCTTATTCGACTTTTACGGTCAGGGAAATGAGAGAAAAAGGTGTCACAAGACAGTTGTCTCAAGAAAGATTAGAAAGAATGGTTAGGGTTTGAATAGAGACGTACAAAAGGCATTGACAAAGAAGTGATCGTATGGATTCATTTGAAGTAAATTTATCCGGTTTTATCTTGTCTATGAAACTCGCCGGACATTTTCTTCTTCCAGTTTGCTTCTTTCGATTTTCTTTCGAATTATTCATGCCAGTTGACATTTCTGTAAGTCAAAGTCGATAGGATATTAATAATTCTCCATTTTTTTTTATATTCTTATTTTTGTGAGCAAAATAAAGCAACAAAAATATAGTGGAGAAACATAGGGGATAAAATGTGTATTGTATACTTATAGATTTATTTAAATGCAAAAAAATCAAGTTTTCGAAAATAAGATTTTCATCTTTTTTCATGTTTTTTTATGCCAGGTTAAAAAATAATTACTCACTGTATGCTATCAACGCTACACACGGCCCTGTCGGTGGGGCATTAGAATACGCCGACTGCCCCCTGCAGAGGGTAAAAGTCTTCAATGGGGGTCCTGGATATGACCTTAAACTATATCCAGTGGTGAGGCCCCAGCTTGTGGGCTTTGGGGAGTGTGGAGCCACACTTTAATTACCATTGCTCCCAGGTCCACTCTGACCCGGAGTGGTAGTACCTGTTAGGGTCCCAACTATGGGTTAAATAGAAACCGACGTGAAAACAACAAATATATTCTATTAAAAAAACATTTTCTTCAAAATCTTTGGATTCGGCATTAAATAACCCGAAAAGGATTGATATGCCGTAAAACAAAAACAACCAACCAACCAACAAACCAACGCTACACACATTTTGAATGTTGACAGCTATTTTTTTCTGTTCGGAAATAATACAAAAATATTAATTTCACATTACAAATACAAGAAATATATGTTCAAATATTGTATTGGTACTTTATTTCTTCAAATCAATAATCTTGATCGATGAAGTCTTGAAATAAAGACGAAACGTTGATGAACATATAACTTTGGTTTGTTTCTTTTTCAACACTCTCTTTCTCTTTTATCACACACACACACTCACACACACGCACACACACACACGCACACACACGCACACACACATACACACACCCACACAACACACACATGTAAATATAACAGATTAGGCCCTACCGTAACGAGCGAGTCGAGTTAACTAGGTATATATGCAATTTACACAGCTAACAGTGTTAAATTTGAATAAATACAAAGTTAGAATTTGAAAGCAAAAGAAATTTACAAACAATAACAATAACAAACTTAATTTCATTTAGGGCGTCAGAGAATGACGCAATTGCTTAGTTAATAGAAATTCAGTTTCCAAAACAAAGAAAGAGCTTATTATACAGTTACCGAGAATCACAAATATTCAGGGAGTGGAACGCGACGGATGTTCGAATCATGTAATCAATCAACATCTATAAGTAGAATTTGGGCCCTCAAAGACTTCCATGGCGGCTTGCGGTTGAACCAGACGTGTATGTGTTGGAAAACCGAAAAAAATCTGGAACAAAAGAAATTTTCGTTGTGTTGATTCGCATGCATTCGATATTGGAAATGTTCTTTATTTCAGACGAGAAGGAAGTAACTGCTGAAAACCTAGCTAAATGTATACACAACCAATATATGTTTCTTATATATGTCTGTTGCATGCTAAAGTCATGAACTGTTTACTCTGTATGTTTTAATACACGCATTAATAACTTGGTTGTAACATATGCGCCTTTTAGTGCCACAAAAAGAACTGTGCGTGATTATACATATATTATATAACAAACGTGATTATAAATATATTATATAACAAACGTCATTATAAATATATTATATAGATGTAACAAACGTTATTATAAATATATTACATAGATGCAACAAATGTGATTATACACATATTTTATACATGTAACAAACGTGATTATACATATATGTATATATTATATAGATGTAACACATATATATATACATATATGCATATATTATATAAATGTAGCAGAAGTGATCATACATATAATATATAGATGTTACAAACGTGATTATGTTTAAAGAAAAATACAAAAACCGAATGAAATTATTAAAAAATCAACGTTTCGTCCTTATTTCAGAGGACATCTTCAGGATAATTGAAATAAAAATGTAAGAAAAGAAAAAGTCATAGATCGTGCGAAAAAAGACAGTTTTTGAATCCTACCCATGTCGGGAAGGACAAATATGTGCGCGTGATTATACATGTATTATATGGATGTAACCAACGTGATTATACATATAATATATAGATGTAACGTACGTGATAGATGTAACAAGCGTAAATATACACATTTTATACTTGTAACAAACGTGATTATACATATATTATATACATGTAACAAACACACATTGATGCGTTATGTAACATATATATATATATATATATATATATATATATATACACTTGTGCCCGATATTATTCATACCCCTCGGATCTTTGAGATTTCTATAAGAATATTGCTCAAACCAGAAGGTAGACAATATTAAAGGGATTTCAAACAATAAATCAAGCATAAGCATTTAATTTAAACTCAACAAATAAATAAATTATGCAAGTTTGAAACAGTATACAAAGAAAAACAATAATGGCACTAGTTCAAAATTATTCATACCTCTCTTACTAATAGTCAATAGCATGCCCTTTATTCTTAATAACTGCCTGTAACCGTTTGGGATATTTATCAACAAGGTTTTTACAAGTATCAACACTGATTTTTGACCATTCTTCAATGCAGTAGTTCTCCAAATCCCTCAAATTTCTAGGTTTCCGCTTTTTAACCTCAGTTTTCAATATGTGCCAGAGGTTTTCGATAGGGTTCAGGTCGGGACTCTGGCTAGGCCATTCCAAAACATTAATTTGATTATCCTCAAACCATTTCTTGACTATTTTGGCAGTATGTTTTGGATCATTATCCTGTTGAAGGACCCAGTTTGGTCCTAAATGGAGCTTCTCCGCATCCTGTCTAATGTTTTTCTGGAGTATCTCCAAATATTGCTCCTTCTTCATGGTTCCATCTATCTTGACCAAACTACCTGGACCACTAGCCGAAAAGGAACCCCAAAACATTAGGCTACCACCACCATGTTTCACCGTGGGTATGGTGTTCTTTGGGTTGTAAGCTTCTCCTTTCTTCCTTCAAACGTAAGAAGCATCCATATGGCCAAACAATTCAACTTTTGTTTCGTCAGTCCACAAAATACTTGAGAAAACGGACTCTGGAGAATTCACATGGGTCCTAGCAAACTTTAGACGTGCTGCAAGGTGTTTTCCGGTGTGCAATGGAGTCCTTCTTGGTCTTCTTCCTTTCAGACCATTTTCATGCAGAGTCCTTTGCAATGTTTGCCTTGATATTTTTATGCCAGAAGACTCCAGATTTTCTAAAATGTCCTTATTAGTGGTGGTTGGATTTGCATTAACACTTCTTACAATATTCCTGGTGGCTCTAGCAGACAGTTTCCTTTTCCTTCCTCTACCAATCAAGTTGTTTGTTGTGTGGTGGCTCTGGAATTTTTTGATGATGCTCTGTACTGTTGCTGTAGGGACCTCAAATTTCTTGGAAATTGACTTGTAACCTAAACCATCCTTATGTGAATTCACAATTTTAGTCCTAAGATCATTACTAAGCTCTTTTTTCTTCCTCATTCTAATAATTTTTATTCTTTTATTGGTTTTCAGTTGATATCATTTTAATTTCTGAAAAATGCAAAAAACGAAATGAAATTAATCAAAGGTTGTATAAAAGCATTCAAAATAAGAATCAAACAGAAAACAAACAGTCAGAAACTCGATTAATACTGAAAAAATAAGGGGGTATGATTATTTTTGAACATTGCAGATTTTATAAATAGCTGTATATTTCTTTTATTACAAGTATCCCGAGATTTTAAAATGACGAAAATGATCAGAAGAGGTTTATTAAGAATATGTATCAATATGGACGTAAACAATAAATTCTTACAAAAGTTACACCTAATAAACTCAATTTTCAAGGGGGGTATGAATAATATCGGGCACAAGTGTATATATATATATATATATATATATATATATATATATATATATATATATATATGCGCATGGACGTGTATATATACGTGCGCACGTATTATATTTCATAAAACGTTGCTGTTATTTAGAAACGCGTAGTCGCATGCGTTTAATATATTCCCATTCACGTTATATATAGATATTATAGTAAGTAAATATGCAAGTACATATTTGCAATTAAAACCACGTGGTCAAGAGATTATGTGAAAAGCTTTGAGATACATTACTTATTTTCGATAGTCACCTTTTCGTAAGAGCCGCACTGGCCGGTGATTTTTCGTGATCTGCATGCATCGATGTTCGTTTCACTAATTCCCATGCTGACATCAAATCACGATCGATTCTGACAAAGAAACACGTTCGAAATATCCCCATAAAACGCCATTTACATTGCAACATCCATTAACGGTTAAAATACGATAGTCAGATATTCCCAATATGTGCTTCTTTTTTTTGGTTACTATTTGTTCGTCATAAACAACATATGTATGCATCATAATCATATTCGATTTAACGCACGTCTTACACATTCGCTTTTATAGATTTACTTCCAAACCAGCACATATTTGGTCAGCTCTTTATTTATCCCTTTCTCTTAAGTTCACATTTATCACATTTTGCTGTGTTTTCGTTTGCCTTACTCTGCAAACTGACCTTGTTTGACACATAAGATTATTCATAAACATAATCTTATCCATTCGTTTAACGTGGCCATACCAACGAAGTCTCATGTTCTAAGGTTATCAGATCTCTCTGTCATTATTACTCTCATTACAAGCCTATCGTGTAATTTCTCATAAAAATTATTTCCATGCAACGTATGTCCTCAACTTTCACTGATCACATTTCATTTTCAAACAGCATCACAGTGTGTACACATTTCCTGGAAAAAAAATCCTTTTCTAGAGGACAGTTGCAACTCTCTGATGGTTAGTAATGACAAAATGTCTCTGAATTCATTGCAACCATCCCTAAATTTCGCAACCACTATAAGCTACACAAAAACATTTTGCTTATAATCCGTAGGGAAATCCTCAAGTTAATTTATCTGATGATTTTTTTTTTTGGTTTAAACATTTGAAATTTTACATAAACGGCATTCAGACATGCAGCATGCTTTTTAATGAATTTTGGGGCGATAATTTGGCTGCCAAAAGGTCAAAGTTGAAAGAGTTGACCTTTGCAGACTCTACCAAACTCCTCCGCCAATTTTGTGTCTAAACACTTGAAATTTTAGATATAGATTATCTGGACATGAATCAAACTATTTAATATATATATATATATATATATATATATATATATATATATAAAGTTGAATGTCTGTGTGTGTGTATGCGTGTCTGGTCACGAATAGGCTCCTATATGGTTGATTATTTTAAAAAAAAACTGATTACATATAATGATAGAAGATTTATCGAGACACAGGAATGGCTATGTTTGATCTGGAAGAACGGTGGTTCATTAAAATTGTGGGGTCTGCGTTCGCGCCTGGTTCCCCCAGTATGTTAAGTATCTAATAACTTAATTCCTGAATTGTTATTTTGTATTGAAGCCACGCATAACCCCAGCAAATTATGGTTGAATGGCGAACGTAGGTTAAATTTATGGTAATAAAATTAATATCATGGTTAAGATATGCTTTAAAAACTTATATTTTGAATAAGTAAGCCTAGTTTTAATTGGATCTGTTTAATTAATAAATAACTCATAAATGCATATTAGGAATTTACCAAACTAGAAGCATCGAACAACCCTGGTTACCCCCCTTCATCGTTATGAATACCTATTAGGATTTTAGTAACTAATAATTTCAACTAAATCTTTAAAATTCCTAACTTACAGAGTTATCTTCCTTCTACATCTAAAGTATCCAATAATCGTAAATCTTAATAGGGGAGAACAAAAGAAAATAAAAAATGAAAAAAAGATTGAGATCCTTAATTTTAAACGAAGGATGAGAAATAACTAAGTATAAAGTAATGTTAAACTTTATTTCCTTATTAAATAAGTTTTAAACTAAAACTTTTCTTAAATCACATAAATAAGCTAGCTGATATTTTTTTTAAATAAGCAAAGCAAATTCCCTGATACGAAACTAACATAGAATCGTGACGATTTAATTTAGTTGATTAGTCCGGATTAAAAAAAATAAAAATTAAAAATACTTTAAAAAAAAAAATAAGTTAAATTAAATAAAGAAATATAGAAATCTAATTTTAGAAATCAATGAATAGTAATAATAAAACATATTAGTGGTAACGTCGTATGATATTTAGTTTAAAATCCCCCTTTTTTTAAATAGAGATACGAAAATAGGTAGATATATAAATCTTTAAAAATACTTTGCAAGGATGCGACAGAGTTAAAATAGTTTCGCTTCTTTTATTTTCCTTATGAGGGAAATGTTTTCCATAATCTTTTATTGTTAAAGTATTTTCTATTCACTAAGTCTTAAGAAAGGCTGTTCTTGTGAGAATTTTCAAACGTCATAATGTTTGAATTCGTCCAAATGGTCTTGAAACAATTGTAACTAACAATGAAATACACTTTTTGTTGCTACCAGCTCATTCTTTGAAGTCTTGGTTTTTGTTAAAACAGTATCTGAATATTATATATATATAAACACATTATTATGAAGAAAAAGGGGCGAAGAAGAGAAGAGAAAAAAGGGGCAGTCAGCTGATCGGTTTCGCTCTCGCTTTCTCAAAGCTGTATCGATGGATTTTAAAAAAGGGGAATCGAAAATATGTATAGTTACAGTAAAATTACGTTATGTTCCGATTTGTATTGGAAAAAGGGTGGGTGGGCAAGTGTTTAAAATACAGCAACGTTATGACAGTTCTCGAGGATATCAGATACTAATAACGCTCAAACCCAAGAGGCATTCTCTCTGTTTACAGAGAGAAGCCTTCTCAACCAAACCTGGACAGTTTCCAAGATTTTTAAATGGACTAGTGAATGAGCACGACTCAGGATTAAAAATAAGTTAGTTCTAAAGTGCGCTGCACATGACAGGTTTTTAATGAGATAATCAGTGATTGAAGACCTGTAGGTGTTGGCATGTACATTAATTTCTCGGTATGTCCCATTTTGGATTTTGGTAGGTACGTGCTGTTGGACTCTTCCACCCAATCTCAATGTCGTTCAACCCACATAGTTGGCACTGCAATTACATTCAAAACTGTAAATTATATTATTATTATGATGGGGAGGGTAGAACATCTTTTCGAGTGGATGGCATTAACGCTCTCATAGAGAACACAATACGCACATTTGAAGCAAAATAACAAATTTGCACTGTTGAGCTGATTTGCTTTGCGGATTTCTCACTGTCCCCAGCCACGGTAAACGTAGATAAACTGGACATTTATTAACTGTTTGGATTTTAATTACAGAGAACTCATCTATTTTCCTTGGCGTAACTGACCTAATCACATTCAAAGGGTACCCATTATTGGATATGGTATCAGTAATTATTTTATATTCCTCATCCAATGTTGATTTTGAGCAAATCATAAGGCCACGATGTGTTAGGGTCCAAATTAAATTGATATTGTGTTTTTTGGGGGTAAAATGAATCGTAGCGTGCATATAGTCCCGTAAATGTAGGTTTACAGTATATTAATGTAAGGCAACTAGATGGTGTTTTTGTTACCAATACATCAAGGAAAGCTATGGACGAGTTAACTCTCCTTCATAAGTATATTGTACGCGGGATGCATTTTATTAATTATTTGCATCTGCTTGATTATTGAAGAGGCAAAATGAGTCGTCCACATAGCGAAAATAGACGAAGGGCTTCATGTGTGACGTAATCCCCCATTGAGGAGCTTTAGAACTACGCTGAGATAGCTTATCATTCCCGGGTGACGCCAGATAACCCAAGGATTTAAGATAGAGAAGATAAATATACATATTTTATTTCATGTCAAAATAGATATTGTTTGAGGCCAGAGAAATATGTTTTTGCAGCTGGGGGTTGATGACAGGAACTTGAAACGTATAACATCGTCTGGCCTTGGTGAACCCAAGGTCGGATGTCAGAATTGGCATCTGGCCTTGGATATCGTGAGACCCAGAATTCAAATTTCAGGTATGGGAATTGTACTCACGCAAGAAACCTAAAGCTTTTTCATGTCGTGGCGAAATCTTATTTACTAGGGAAATTTCCACCCCATCCACATACCTCACTATATATACGACTGTCGTGCGAAAATTAGTCAGATGAGTTACAGATGAGAGAGATTGCTTGTTGATTTCCTGAAGAACAGACCGTATAGAGACGTGACCCCTCCACCTTCCTCATCCAATCATCTGTCGCTGTCTGTGAAGAGATTTGAAATTCTGAAAGTGCTTATTGAGAAATGAATCATATTTGTAAAAACATTTGTACATAACTTTGCGAAATTAAGCTTCAGTAGACTAGATACCAGTGCTTGTTGTCTTTCTGTCTGCGTGAGCTTGTTATTCGTTTGCAGCATACCGGATTTCATGTAACAACCTCAGAGAAGACTAGACGATACGAGCCGAGAATTCCACATGAATAAGGGTGCTAACCGCCTTCTCTCAGGAGGGCTTACACATGTGTCCAAAGAGTAATTGCTCTTTATGGAAACCCACGGAAATATTCGCCATTATCGGCCTCAGAACTGAGCCTATGGACACACCTTCTATTTGCCGATACATTACATTGTTGAAACTGAATTCAACAGATGCAGTGGCAAATTTCATCAGCTCAACAAATATGCTTTCAGAAATGGGAAGGGGCGATATCTGGCTACGATATAAAAAACCTGTACAGATACCTATAGTCTCTAAAATAGGGACGCAAGTAAAAAGGTTGCTAATGTCATAAGAACACATACATTTATTAACAACCTTAGACTTTTGAATAAAATCTGCAATATATATATATATATATATATATAATATAAAAATATAACACGGAAATTACATAATTGTCGATGCGATAATTTATTTCAACCTTATGGTATTTTCAAGCATCTAAACTAGACAATTACATTTTTGATACTGAAATAAATAAAGAAAAAAGAATCGGGCCCCGACCGTCAAAAGCCAGAGGGGGTAGTAGTAGCAATCCACTTAATACATTTTATAGAGAGGGTGGGAATTAAGTTAGTATGGGAGGGATTAAAAAAAACAAGAACATTATGACACTTAAACGGCTGTCCGGTAGCCCGACGTAACAACAGACACACACACACACACACACACACACACACACACACACACACACACACACACACACACACACACACACACACACAACACACACACATACACACATACACACACACGCCCCTAAATATGCACGTTCTTACACGTAAATGACTTGACACGCGTTTACTAACCTAGGAAGAAGAGAGAGAAATATACGGATATAGAGAGAAGGAAATAAACTGCGTGTAAGGGAAAGAGAAGAAGAAAGAAAAAAGGAGGAAGAGAGTGACCATCCGCTGCCTGTCATATGGTTTAATTAGTCTAGAATCTCTGAGAAAGAGAAGAGAAAGAAAATGAAGATTATATGCGCGTCATAGAGTTAATTGAGTCATGGAAAATAAGTCTATTAAAAGATATATGAAAAAAAATTATATACAAAGTTTTAAAACTATCTGTATGTTTTCATGTTAAAATTAGTTTGAAATAAATATTATCTTATAATACATTTAGATTTTCTATATTGTATTTGTAATATATTACTATGAATTCAAAAAATTAAGTCTTATGTAGTTAATATTTTATATATTTTTATGTAATTAATTTTATTGGTGATTATAGCGGTCGTTGTTATTTTGCTTACCAATATTTCACTTCCTAATTGATTAAGATGCAGAAAATTGCATTATTAGTCGCCCCCCCAATTCCATAGGACGTATTTAGGTTCGGTAAATATATACTTTTATTCATTCCGTACACAAAAGTACTTTTATGCACGCATAAAGAAATAAATAAATAAAATAGTTATTATTTTAAAGTTTTGTGTTAATTTATATTAAATCTAATAATGTCTAGTGGTAGTATTTGATCTTTTTGACTTATATCAGTTTAATAGCTAATGTATTATCTGCAGAATAAATTTTTTTCTTAATGCTATCTCATTTATTTATAAGTAATTTGGATAAACAGGTACTTCGGAATACGTACACCCAACTTAAATTTCGGACAACAAATATCATCAAGTCCTTATTACCGAGTATATACCGGACAGCACTATACTTGCCAGTGGGGTGGGGTGGTAGGGTTTATCGTAAATAATCTAGTGGTATTAAATTCGGTCTCTTTACCGTTATAGAATTATCTGTTCGTCGGATCTGGAATTATTGGTTATTTTAAATTTACATTTATGTCTGCATCTGGCCATCAGTTCATCTCGTTTATTTAAGAGATTATTGTGTTCGTACTTCAGGATTCTTATTTTTTCCTTTTGACGGTCGGGGCCCGATTCTTTTTTCTTTCTTTATTTCAGTATCAAAAATGTAATTGTCTGGTTTAGATGCTTGAAAATACCATAAGGTTGAAATAAATTATTGCATCGACAATTATGTAATTTCCGTGTTATATTTTTATGCTATTGCTCTGTTTACCACATTGAGCTCTCATACCAGGATTTCCTCCTGGAATTATCCCATTATAACACTATATATATATATATATATATATATATATATATATATATATATATATATATATATATATATAAAGCTGAACGTCTGTGTTTGTGTCTGGTCACGAATAGACTCCTATATGGTTGACTATTATAGAAAACTGATTACATATAATGATAGGATGGAAGTAGGCACAAACTAGTATAAAGACTTTTCATATCCATCTGCGTAAGTATACTTTGATAATTATGTTTCAGTTTGAAGAAATATGGTATAATAAAATTATGGGGTGTTCGTTCGCTCCTGACCTCCATAGAATGGAAATATGTCACAAAGTTTAACAAGGTTTTTTAATATAGATCCACAGAATATTGTGATAAGTGTTTCAGTGTAGACAGGTATGGTATAATAAATTATGGAGTTTATCTATTTTATTTTTACTTTCATCATATTTTGCTTTGGTTTTGATACCCCCAAATTCGAAGCTATCACTTTACAACCCTTCCTTTTCATAACCTATCATACTTTCATAAATCAGAGTCCATTTTCTGTAGACTGTTTTTGAACCCAGTCAACCACGGGTAATTTTGCTAGTATATATATATATATATTTATATATATATGTATATTTATATATATATATATATCTATTTATATATATATATATATATATATATATATATATATATATATATATATATATATATATATATATATATACTAGCAATTCCGCCCGGCTTTGCTCAGGTCCTATGTACTGTTCGTAAGGTTATATGCATATGTATATATTAAAAAGTGTGGATATGTAAAGTAATGCCTTTCTGTATAATAGTCTTCCTTACCTACCATAGAGAAAAGACAGACAGACATTTTCACTTTTATAGGTATACTACTATTTCAGCCCGGCGTTGCCCGGGTGTTTGGGTGTGTATGTTTAGCAAAAAAAAAGTGATAGTAGGAAGGCAGGCTCGAACCCGTACCGCGAAGGAGGAAAAGAACGGGGAAAACCTGACGTCTTTGCTGTTACGACCACCGCCAAACCGGAAGTGACGTATGTTTAAGTTAAGGCTAGACAATCGAAAGGAGAGGATGATTTTCAAAAATGTCTGCGAAAAAACGCCCCACCTGTAGAAAAGTGTCCCGTTGAAGGTGAAGTTATTAATGTTTTTAGCCAATGTTTCTATAATTGTCATCTGAAAGGTCGAACTCTAAAACGATACTGATCTTGTGAAAATCCGTCGCCTCTGTCGAAAGTTTTAGGCATACATGCAAACATACATACATACATACATACATACACTTATTTATATATTGTTAACTAAATATTTTCGTCCCAAACCGATGAAAAAGCTTGCCCTATCTCTCAATACCCTTTATGTAAAATTTCAAATGTTTAGACCAGAAATTTTCTGAGTAATTTGGTAGAGACCGAAGAGGTCAATTTTTTTTTTAATTTGACCCCTATTATGACCCGTGAACATTTATTTTTTTTGGGCTCAAATCAGGTTATTGATCCATATCTTAAATTTCAAGTGTTTATACCCAAAATTGGCGGATTAGTTTGGTAGAGTTCTCAAAGGTCAAATCGTTAAACTTTGACCCCTTAACAGCCAAATTAAAAAAAAATTGACCGTTTTTTATGCTCAACATACACATCCAAACACCCAGGCAACGCTGGGCTGAAATGCTAGCACTCCCCCCATATATGTTGCCTTTTATTATGGAAAGAATGATCGCATATCTCTGAATTGCTTGACATAGGAAAGCAATAAGTTGTCTTTGTGACAGGATAATTAACAACTGTCTATGCAATTGACACTTCATTTTCTTAATGTGTGAATCTTTTGAGATGAAGGAAAAAAAGAAATCTTGATAGACAGGTGTAGTATAAACTGAAGCTCTTTTGTAAATATGAGTTTAAGGCAGAATATTGTGCTTAAAAGAATAAAGAGATAAATTTAATGTCATAATTTGTACATTTCTTTATTTTTTTTATTGAGAATCCCGACAAAATCAATTTCCAAGTTAATTTTGAACATTTTTACACAGATCTCATGCCAAAAAAGCACAATAAACGCACACGTATTAAAAGAATATTGGTGTGTGTTTGTTTGTTTGCTTGTTTGTTTGTGTTTATATGCAAAAGTTCATCATTACATTACAGTGGAATATCACTGACAACTTTTACTGACATAACTTCAAACTTGAACAACCACGCCTAATATATATATATATATATATATATATATATATATATATATATATATATATATATATATAGCCAGTAAATTTTAGTTTCCTAGAAGTACATCCAATGAAACAACATGTGTCTACCAAAGAGTGCTCAATGAGTAAACAGAGCAGGTATATGAAATTTATTTATACAAACATTGATCGCTACATATGTGCATACATGTTTCTGTAATCACCCGCGTTGGGGGATTACGTCTTCAGGCCAAGGATTATAGTATATATACAGGGTGCGTATGGTATTTGGAACATATATTTCCTTTTTAAAAATAATCAAAAAGACAAACAAAAACATCAGTATTACAAAAAGTCACTTTATTGTACATAAACTAAGATATTATTTTTTTAAACTATACTAAAAAAATTGCCCTCAGCATCAATTACAGCTTCTATTCGAGACCTAAACCGTTGGAAGGGACGTTTAAGATGGTCCTCGTCGATATTCTACATTACTCTCTTTCAGAGAATCTTTAGTGTTATGTGGATGTTTATTAACATCTCTCTCAACAACGCCCCACATATAATAAATAAGC
>NC_136495.1:59034415-59054415 GCF_053919585.1 Euprymna scolopes | reverse complement strand
ATAATGAATCACACAAGAATAAAAATCACGCAAGTGACCGTCATAGTTAGGAATTCAAATGCGCAGTATAATTTGGCGCTGGGGAAGGGGGTTTAATCAGTTAAGGGTGATGTTTTTCGGTGTCTTTCATGAGTTCTAAAAATCAAGGCTTGGAAATCCGAGTGAGTCGGTATTATAGAAGGTGTCTTGTATAATTAGAAGCCGACTAATAAAAATTTAAGTAAATGTGTTTTGCTGTAGGTCCCCAAATTTATGCTTAAAAATTTAAAGGAGTAAAATAAGGGAAAATTAGACAAGGCTCCAATTAGTAGTAAATCCTCACGGGAGAGAAACAGTCAGCGGATCCATCAGACGAGGAGTCGTCGAGTTGGTGTGGAGACAAAAGGGCCACATGTTGACTATGGCAGAAGGGTGGCTATGATATTGATCATAGAAAGTTTTACGTACATCCATTTGGAAATGTCATAAGACCGGTACAGAGATACGGTCTACAGAACAAAACAGTGAGGTAGTGAGAATATATATATATATATATATATATATATATATATATATATATATATATATATATATATATATATATGTACTAGCAGGGAAACGACGTTGCCCCGCGGAGTGAATGAGGACGATGATGACATTGCCCATTTTTCAATCAAATCGATTGATTACCTACTCTAGTTGGTGACCCCACTGCAGTTCATCGGAATGAAACATCTACTTAGTACATAATAAATTGTAGTCTACATTGCACTGTAGAGAATCTACTGTTGATTTTATAACATTATTTTATATAATGGCTTGAATTAAAGTTGAAAATTCAAAGCTCAAGTGTCACAGTTTAATTGTGCCCTAAATAGAAACATTTATTCGAACTCCCCCCCTTTCTTATCAAAGAACCTACTGCTGATTTTAGACGTCGGGCCCTTCTGCGTGTGCGGTTATAAAACTTCTCAAATGCACTTGTGATGTTAGGCTTTTTAAAGTGGTAAATCCTTTAATCGGACTTTTCGATGATCAATTAACGATTTTCGATATTTATAAAACGCATTCAAATAAAAAAAACTATCTAAGAACACTCCCAAACACATGAAGTATATTTGTGTAAAATTTCATAAAAATCTGCCCATCCGTTTCGAAGTCTACGGGGAACGAACTCACATACACACACACACGCTGAAAGTGCCTATATATATATATATATATATATATATATATATATATATATATATATATATATGTGTGTGTGTGTGTGTGTGTGTGTGTACGTGTGTGTGTGTGTGTGTGTGACATGTCAAGCATTATAACATTTCATTATCATAAGCTTCCTTTTAAGCATAAATACATCGATAGCTTAAGCACATTAGTTCCAAAATGATCGCACTCACAAGAAAACGTATAAGAAAAGAAATTATAGTGGAGATTTCCTGGCAATATTTCAGTGCCAAAAAGGTGGAGTTTCGCTAAGAATAAAAGCGATCGACACAAAAATAGAAAATATGCGCAAACAAAAGAAAGGCTTTTAAGAACTTCTTGACATTCGTAAAATGTTTCCTGCATTGGAGAGTTTAAAGAATATTTCTGTCAGTTGAGATTCCATTCTCGCCTGCTTCTTAGAAAGTCGGCGCGGAACACTTGGCAATGCATTTACCAATATAAGCCGTTTTTATCGTCGAACGATATTTTTCATAACGACGATGAAAGCATTGCCTTTTTAATACAACTGTTTACAAAGAAATTGTAAGGACTTTTTCTTTCATAACGTAGCTTAGATTTTAACAGGCAAATAACACCAAACTTATATATATATATATATATATATATATATATATATATATACTAACCTGGTGCCCGGCGTTGGCCAGGTGTTTGGAGGTGTGTGTTGAGCAAAAAAAGAAAATTGTTAGTAGGCAGGTAGGCTCGAACCCGTATAGCAAAGGAGGAGAAGAACGTAAAAAAAAAAAAAAATGACGTCCTTGCCATTGCGTCCAACCGGAAGTAGCGAAGGCTTAAAATAAGGCTAGTCAATCAAAAAGAGGGGATGATTTTCGAAAATATCGGCGAAAAAAGCGACCCGTTCTTGTAGAAAAGTGCCCAGTTGAGGGTGAAGGAATTAATGTTTTGAGCCAATTATTCGATATTTGTCTTCTGTAGAGTCGAGCTTGAAAACGATACCGATCTCGTGAAAATCCGTCGTCTCTGTCGAAAGTTTAGGAAGACATACATACATACATACATACATACATACATTTATTATTCGGACTACTGTTCTCATCTTGACTGTTATTCTCACATCGTTTCGTCCGATATAATCGAAATTCTTCGAAACACGGAAATCTTACTCTAAAACTCGGGAATCTTCACGGAATTTCTGTATTTATTTAATCCACAGAGGTAGAATGCTCTCGTTCCTTCAGTCATGGCCGGGTAGATTGTTGGTTGTTTTTATTTTACAGTATATCAACCATTTTCAGGTTATTTAATGCCGAATCCAGTGATTTTGAAGAAATTTTTTTTAATAGAATACTTTTTTTATCAAATTGATTTCTATTTAACCCATAGTTGGGACCCTAACAGATACTACCACTCCGACGAGTGGACCTGGGATCAATGGCAATTAAAGGGTGGCTCCACACTCCCCAAAGGCCGCAATCTGGGGCTTCACCATCGGATATAGTTTAAGGTCATATCCAGGACCGGCCGGGTTAAAGTTTTAAGTAATTCGCAATCATAGTCCTTGTATGGCCCACACTTGAGCTTGAAATTTAACCTCTAAATTAAAGTGTCGCTTAGAAATTAGCAAGGACCAGTGGCGTAACGGATAAATTACTAGATGCAATTCAGTTGTAAGTGATATTCTTCTGAATGTTAAATGTTTAGTCTTCAATGCGGGCGATACTGTACGGCACAATCACGCTGACACCGGTTCTCGCCTGATCACTGAAGTTAAGCAACGTTGAGCCTGGTCAGTATCAATTGGGTAACCATTTGGGAAATTTAGGCGCTTTATGTATCTTCTGGGAAGGTTGGGCGTGGGGCCAACACCCTCATACCGAAAAAAAAAAACTTCTCGCTACAAAAGCATCTACCAAGTTGTGGATGGTCTATACGTCTCTAAGGGCTCAAGGCTATGGATGGATAGATGGATGGATGGATGGATGGGTGGGCGGGCGATACTAAAAATGCATTCAAACATTTACTTGGTCCTTGTTGTAGATTAAATAAAGGGTGCCGTTTGATATTCCATCGTGAATAGAATCACGAATTCGATAGATAGATTCTTGAATTCGATAAGAGACACCCGAAGAAAAGGTTATATCGGCTAAAGTGTTGTTCAAATAACACTCAAGACGAAAAAAGTAGTGTGAATAAAGAAAGTTATATAACTTATCAAACACCATCTCAAATTTTCAGAAACATAAACTTAATATGCATAGCAATCTTTAGTTTCATAAAATTAAGTATGTTTATATGTTTGTATGTGCACGAATCACCCCTAAATTAATTGACCGTTCATTGTGAAATTTGGAATACAACCGCTATGCGTAATATGTCCTAATCTTGGTTATATTTGATTGTTTACTTTTTTAGATTTATGCAAAAAAAGGAAAAAAGTAGATGAAGTTCTCCGTTAAAATTCAAGTACATCCGATTTCTTTCGAAAAAATTTAACAATAGGTAATATAAATTAATTAATAAATATTGCACAAATTGCAGCTTCTTAGAATGTTTTGAAATATACTTTAGTGCGGTATAATATGAACACAACTTCCATTTAAAGAATCAAATATATCAGATCTGCATTAGATTTTATCTATAAAAATATATAAAGCAAGATTTCGTTAATTTTAATTATTTTGTAAAATTTAAGCCTTATAGACGATTTCTAAAATCAAATCATGTAACATATTTTAATCACAATTAAAATGACGATTTTGACAAGAAGGTTTTACTCAAAAGGTTTAGATTCTACTCAAAAGGTTAAGATTTTTTTCATAATGTTTGGATTTTAGTCATAAGTGTTATCATTCTACTCATAAAGTTTAGATTTTAGTCATAAAGTTTAGATCGTTTTGATAAGGTTTAGATTCTTCTGATGACGTTTAGATTTTAGTCATAAGGTTTACATTTTAGTCAGAAGGTTTAGATTTTTCCATAATGTTTAGATTTAACTCATAAGGTTTATATTTTAGTCATAAGGGATAAATTTTACTCATTTTTTAAATTTTACTCATAAGGTTTAGTGTACAGTAAACCTTCTGAGTAAAATAAAAAATTGAGTTAAATTAATGGTTAATTTTAAATTCTCATAATAACACCATAATGATCTTCGAGTGTAAATTTAAATATAATTCATTAATTAATAACTTAACTTTATAAATTTAATATTATAGATTTATATATATATATATATATATATATATATATATATATATGTACGTATGTAGAATTTGTGTACGTATGTTTGTTTATGGGGATGGTCGTGCGTGTATGTTTATGTATATATGTGTGCATGTATATATGTATACATACATATGTATATGGATGTATATAGATATGTCTCGTGAATATATATATATATATATATGGATCTATAAACGCTTAGCGTTGTTTTTCTTCTTTTTTTTGGTCTCCTGCTTTCCCCATATTCAATTCGTTATTAACTCTATTTAAATCTATTTCACCTTTCTTTTTTTTTCTTTTTTTTAATTAAACACTCCCTTCCTCCTTAACCCTTCAACTTTTTCTGACACGCGACTAATGGATCGACACGCAAAAATTTAGCTTATAAACAGACACGCTTAATGAGACTCGATATTCAGTTTAAACCCCCCCCATTCACTAACACAACATACTGTTCTGGTAAAATACTTAATAATCTTCTATAATACTCTGTTAAATGTATGCATGTATATCTGTATGTCTGTCTGACACTTTCGACAGAGGCGACCGATTTTCACGAGATCGGTATCGTTTTGAAGCTTGCCTCTTCGGACGACAAATATCGAAAGCTTGGCAGAAAACATTAATTCATTCACCCCCAACTGGCCACTTTTCTACAGGGAAGAGTCGCTTTTTTCGCCGATATTTTCGAAAGTCATCCCCTCTTTTCGATTCACTAGCCTTAAATTAAACATTCGTCACTTCCGGTTTGGCGATGGGCACCACAGCAAAGACATCACGTTTTTTTTCACGTTCTTTTCCTCCTTCGCAATACAGGTTCGAGCCTGCCTCATACTACAATTGTTTTTGCTCAACACACCTACAAACACCCGGGCAACGCCGGGAACCCAGGATAGTACTTTGAAATTTATATTATCTATAAATCCAGCTGTGGTAATAATTGAACGATTTTCCAAAAGAGTTGAAATACGACTTCTCCATTTTTATCCTTCGATATCCTCGAAACTGTTGTTGTCTTTTTTTTTAGAAGAGATCAGTTTTTTTTTCTTTTTTTCTATTCCCTCCTCTCTCATCATTCAGCGCGGCCGTGGCCGAGATTCAACTTACTACACGAATTTCTAGTGTAATTCAAATCTTGTTGTTAGTTGAAAACTTGATACTGCCAGGACTATCAAGGGTATTTATTATCGTGACGCCATCACTAGACAGGGTACTTATCACGGCTTTAAAGAATCCCATCTACCCTCGAGAGAAGGATAGACCACGCCAGTTTCTCTACTTGGTATTTTACCTCGCGGTACATACAGCACCTCGCTTTCCCAAATGGTCACCCATCGCTTCTAGCCATGCTCAACGTTGCTTAACTTCGGGGATCTGGCGAGGAGCGGTGTGTCAACGTGATTGTGCCGTGTACAAACACGTAACATTTCTGGATGACAAATCTATATATTCGTCAAAAGGTCTATTTTTTTTTCTATAGCGTCCAATGGTTCAAGGTCTCCTGACGAAGACTCATGGACTGAAACAGATGGCTGTTTGTAGCGACCAAATGTAACTGTTTATATTCGAATAAATAATAAAAAATATTTTGCTCTTGTTATCGAGCACTGTCTAACAACATCGTTGTATTCATTAGTTCCCTACTTTTGAACATCTGAAGCCTGGATTTATATATATATATATATATATATATATATATATATATATATATATATACATATTATATATATATATGTGTGTGTGTGTGTGGAGAGAGAGAGAGGGAGAGAGAGGGAGAGAGAGACAGAGAGAGAGACAGAGAGAGAGAAAGAGAGTGTTCATTGCAGTCGCATTCATACAAGGTTTTCCTTTGTACAAGCAATTTTCGCCATTCAAATTCAATGAGAAATAGATTTACGGAAATCTATTCCATAATGTAATTTCACAACGGTACAAACACGTACCATTTCTGGACGGCAAATCTATATATTCGCCCAAAGGTCTGGTTTTTCATGTCAAACGTCAAAACTAAATTCGTGTATACGAGTAATTGGCGGATAATAATAATGCGTTTTCTTTTGATAGCGAGCATCAAGAAATCACATACCCGTGAATTCCTCGTAAATTCGCATTTGATATTTGAGGTGAGATTTGGAAAGCTTCTTGACCTAAAAGCTTGTGCCCCAAAGATAATAAACATAAATCGGCATAAAATTAATCGGGTTTTATGAGGATGTATCAAAATTATGTCATCCATATCGAGTTGATGGCTCAAATATTAACTTTGTCCGTGACAATATTATATTACATAGCATGTTTGGAATATTGGAAACAACTTTGGATTGTTTTGGTTGTTTTGTTTTACGGCATATTAAACCTTTTGTAGTTATTCAATACCAAATCAAGATATTTTGGAAACAGTATTCAAGTTACATCCAGTTATTTTGTAGAAGGTTTTTATTTTTCAAGCTCTTTGTATCTTCAATCGCTAGTTTGTGGTGTTTGGTTTGGTTTGGTTGTTTTTATAGTAGAGTTTATTGTTTTTGTTCCGGCTCTGAAGAACATGAATGAGTTTTGCAATGGGAGGGGGGAAGTATTAAGGTTTGGTACATTTTAATTGGGAAACTAGTCAGGAAGTGGGGAGATAGAAAGAGAAATGGGAAATGGAAAGAAGGAAAAGGGGGGAAGGTGGGTTGTTGTTTTTGTTTTGGGTTTTGCATAATTAAGTTTTGCAAAAAAAAAATTAGAAAAACAAAAAGCATCAATGTTAGTTGCATTTCGTCTTAAGACGTCTAGAAGTGTAAGCCATGTTTAGTTTCAGAACAGGTTCCGATGGTTCGTTGTTCTAAACAGGTCTTGAGGTGACTGGTTTGCAGTAGACAGAACAGTTTCCGATGGTTCGTTGTTCTAAACAAGTTTTGAGAGCTGACTTGTTTGCAGTAGCCAGTTCCACAGAGCAAAATATTCTTACCGTGTCGAGACGGAAAAAGCATGTGAAATTGCTACAGAAAAGGTTTAATATTTATGGAGCAATTCTGGTTTCTGATTGGTTGGTAGCAGAACGTGAATTAATTCGTAAGTTCCTAGCAGCATCGTTTATAAATAGAATCGTCCGACAGTGTGGGATCATACCCCATTATTCATCTTGGCTGATGGGATGTGTCTCCTAGCGGCTTCGGCTGCAGGGAGACAGGGTAGTACCAGTCAAGGATTCGTCACTTGACACTCAGCCCAACAGGTGAGGGGCCGGGAACCGGCCCAGCACCTGTTGGACTGAGTGTTGGACCGCCTGGGTAATACCTAGGAGGTCCACCCTCCCAGGCCTTGCCACCGGGCTTTCCGGTGGGGAAAGTTTATTGCTTGCTGCCTGAGGCACCCCAACCGGAAATGCCGACGGGGTTACTCAGGCAATTTTTAAAATTGCAGGAGTGCGCCTCCTTTAGGGGAGCCTTTAGGGTTCCCACTTCCCAGGCCTTGTGCCAAATATTGCCGATATGGTCGAAAATTAAATAACTAGCCCATTATTCATTTTGGATGATGGGATGTGTCACCTAGCGGCTTCGGCTGCTGGGAGGCAGGGTAGAAGTACTCGTCAAGGATCCGTTCTTGACACTAAGCCCGACAGGTGAGGGGCCGGGAACCGACCAGCACCTGTCGGACTGAGGTACGCCGCCTGGGTTATACCTAAGACGTCCACCCTCCAAAGCCTTGCCACCGGGCTTTCCGATGGAGTAAGTTTATCGCTTACTGCCTGGGCGCCCCGACCGGGGAATGCCGACGGGGTTACTCAGGCAATTTTTAAAATTGCAGGAGTGCCCCTCCTTTAGGGGAGCCTGCGGGGTTTCCACTTTCCAGGCCTTGTGCCAAATATTGCTGAGGTGGGCAGCATTTAAATAACAACCCCATTATTCATCTTGGATGATGGGATGTGTCTTCTAGCGGCTTCGGCTGCAGGGAGACAGGGTAGTACAAGTCAAGCATTCGTCACTTGATACTCAGCCCAACAGGTGAAGGGCCGGGAACCGGCTGAGCACCTGTTAGACTGAAGTGCACCGCCTGGGTAATACCTAGGAGGTCCACCCTCCCAGGCCTTGGCACCGGGCTTTCCGGTGGGGCAAGTTTATTGCTTACTGCCTGAGGCACCCCAACCGGGGAATGCCGACGGGATTACTCAGACAATTTTTAAAATTGCAGGAGAGCCCCTCCTTTAGGGGAGCCTCTAGCGTTCCCACTTTCCAGGCCTTGTGCAAAATATTGCCGAAATAACTACCCCATTATTAATCTTTGATGATGGGATGTGTCCCCTAGCGGCTTCGGCTGCAGGGAGGCAGGGTAGAAGTACTCGTCAAGGATCCGTTCTTGACACTCAGCCCAACAGGTGAGGGGCCGCCGTCTGGGTAATACCTAGCAGGTCCACCCTCCCAGGCCTTGCCACTGGGCTTTCCGATGGAGTAAGTTTATCGCTTACTGCCTGGGGCGCCCCGACCGGGGAATGCCGACGGGGTTACTCAGGCAATTTTTAAAATTGCAGGAGTGCCCCTCCTTTAGGGGAGCCTGGTTGGTTCCCACTTTCCGGCCTTGTGCCAAATATTGCCGATGTGGGCAGCATTTAAATATATACCCCGTTATGAATCATCTTGGATGATGGGATGTGTCTCCTAGCGGCTTCGGCTGCAGGGAGACAGGGTAGTACACGTCAAGGATTCGTCACTTGACACTCAGCCCAACAGGTGAAGGGCCGGGAACCGGCCGAACACCTGTTGGACTGAGGTACATCGCCTGGGTAATACCTAGGAGGTCCACCCTCCCAGGCCTTGGCACCGGGCTTTCCGGTGGGGCAAGTTTATTGCTTGCTGTCTGAGGCGCCCCAGCCGGGAAATGCCGACGGAGTTACTCAGGCAATTTTTAAAATTGCAGGAGTGCCCCTCCTTTAAGGGAGCCTGCGGGGTTCCCACTTTCCGGCCTTGTGCCACATAATGCTGATGTGGGCAGCATTTAAATATATACCCCATTATACGTCGAAAATATTGCAACAGGAAGCCAGTATCTTCAGATATCCTAATCTGTTAGTACCAGAACATAACTTGGAGATTATGTTCTATATATGTAAATAATAAAAAAAGTTTCTATAGACATTAATTTAAGAACGCTCGATTTTCGAGTTATAAGTCATTACAAAAATACCAAACAATATTTTTAAACACCTAACACGTATCATCTGTAACAGGATATATGTGTTTAGATAATGAAAAAAAAAAAGGTTCCTATCGATATAGATCCAGAAACGCTTGGCTTCCTAGTTATAGACGATTAAAAAAAACACCTCAGAACATCCTTTTTGTAAACGCCTTACACGTCCAATGTATATATGTTTAAATAATGTAAAAAGATTCCTATTGATATAAACTTAGAAATACTTGGTTTCTGAGTTATTAAATTCCTCATAAAATATTGCTATAGAAAAGTTCGTTTTAATCTCGTTAAAGGGCCTTTTATTTAAAATATATTAAAAGGCCGTCTATTATCTATTATCGTTGTCGGGTTCAGAAACTTTATAGAACGTGCTCTGATCAACTCATAGCACTGATCCACCTTCGGCGTACATATCCCCGAACAACCAGACAAACGGCAAAATCCCCCATAACTTTTGAGGTCTCTGAATGCATTGGTCCAATGGAATGGGCAACGGCCCACCTTTGTAGGCATTACCCCCCCCCCCAATGTTGAGGTCCCTACACGCCGAAAAGTCTTCTACTCTAATAGTTTATTCTGTCTAGCTGCTAGACTTTGGAATTCCCTCCCTGTTTCCTGCTTCTCTGACTGTACTAATATGCAGACGCTTAAATGTGAACATACATATCGCTGCTCAACTTCCTATATAGTTCCCTGTCGACATGGTCGCAAATGGTAGCCCTTATGTCCACGTGACAATATGCCTTGTTTGGGTTGAATTAAAGTAAATAAAACATATTTTTATAAAAACCTAATACAAAATTAAGGGTCCTGAATATGACTATATCCAATGGTGAGGCCCCAGCTTGCGGGCTTTGGGGAGTGTGGAACCACCCTTTAATTGCCATTGCTCCCAGGTCCACTCTGACTCGGAGCGGTCCTACTTGTTAGGGTCCCAACTATGGGTTAAATAGAAACCGACTTGAAAACAACAAATATATTCTATTAAGATTTTTTCTTCAAAATCTTTGGATTCGGCATTAAATATCATGAAAAGGGTTGATATGCCGTAAAACAAAAATAACCAAGCAACTAACCAACAAAATTAAGATCGCTATTAGATTCTTCGTAAAATCATCCTTATAAAAAATAGTGCAATCTTGGCATAAAGGCTTGTTTAGATTGCCATTTAAATCTTTTATTATTAGAAGTATTGAAGACTGGCACTTCAATTTGTAAATAAACTATCAAAGTATGAGTTTCTAATAATGCGTCTTTAATTTGTATTACTCGAATTAATGTTATCATCTTGAGTGTTATTTTCATAACTTTTCGGTCGATGTAACTTGCGACCTTCTTCGGGTATACACTGTCGAATCGGAGAAATTGTTGAACTCAGAACTTGGGAATTTGTAGGAAATTTCGAACAGAACCACTTATTTCATCCACGGTTGTAGCACCGGTCTTGACTGGATAGAAGTCCGAAGTAATTCGCAGTTGTATTTCTTATGTGTAACCTGCACTGATGATTGAACGTTCAACCTCTAGAAGTATGTAATTTAAAATTATTGCTGATGTAATTCTCTATCTATATAAGAGCCAGTACGTCCAAGGATAGAGTACTATTGCCACATCTGGGCAAGAGCTGCTAGAAAGACATTATCCTGCCGTTACATAGTTCAAAATAGACTTCTTAATCTTGTGGGGATGGCCATTTATCTTCCTGCAACCTCTTTCCCAGAAAAGAGACGTTGCGAGCTTGTTTCTGCTTTATCGCTATTTTCATGGCAAGGGCTAGTTTCAGCTCCAATCTGTGCCTCCCCTCGCCAAACTTTCACTAAAAACAATCGTCTAGCTGAAGCCATTATCAAAAATTTCCCCCACTTTTTATCTGTGCCTAAACCTAAACGTAGATTCCCTGAACAAAGTTTCTTTCTTAGAATTTCACACCTGTGAAACTCTCTCCCGTTTGTCTGCTTTTCAGCTGACTACAATATGGTCGTCTTCAAGTCAAACGTAAACATATTCTTGATGAGCCGTCCCTTTGAGTAATCCAATTTACCAACATTTCTTTATGATAAATATCTAACCTGTACAATGTGTGTGATAGTGCACTCTTATTTCGATATATAGGATGAGCAAATCCTACCCATGTGACAGAATCAGAGGCGGAATAAACTTGGGCCTGGTGTTGTCACATATACGAACAAAGCCATAAAATCACACCAAACAAATATAAAATCCGTGGCGTTTAGAAGAAAGATTTAATCGGCATAGGCTTTTTGATAGCCAACATGAGAGACCTGGTTGGGACTCTGCGAAGCTCTTATTATTTCAGGTACATATGATCCGCACAAATGAAAGCCCACGCATAGAAACAATGGTACATAAAGGAAAAACTTCGTCAATCAAAAAAGAAAAAAAAAGAAAAAAAAAAAGAAAATGAAGTGAAGCATGCATGTTAGTGCACAGTGAACGAGGCATAAAAAATGACTACGTTCAGCATTTGACCCCCCCCCATTTAGCCCCAAAATACCCAGGGGACGTCGACTCCTGGTGAAAATAAACACACGCAGGTTTAGGCCTTAACATATGTAAAATTGAGTTCTGCACCGTGCAAAAAAAAAAAAAAAAAAAAGAAATGACTAAGTCCATCATTTGCTCCACTCTATTTAGCTCCAAAAGTTCCCAAGGCCTTAACATATTTAAAATTGAATTCAACTGCTAAATAGACATACAAAGAAAATTTTGGACAAATATGGTAAAATAGTTAAAAAAAAAATGGAGTGTTTTTAAAAGAGCCCCTGTGGCAACACAAAAGTTATCGCAAAGTATAGACAAACAAAATTATATAGAAATCAGTTAGTTACAACTTTCTGAAAGTTTTACAAAAATCCAAGGCATTATTTTTTTTAATAAGCGCAAAATTTCAATTTTAGCCATTTTAACACGAAAGACACCCTTGGGGGGAGCAACCGGAGTTTTCCCGGAAAATCCGTTCTGTTATATTTTTTTACTCATACCATGTTTAATGTTTGTGCTAAAATTTCCAAAAATTCCAAGACGTAATTTTTTTTAGAAAAGTGCAGGCAGACGAACGGACGAACGGACAAGGGTGAATTTACAGGTCCACCCTCCTTTTGTTGAGGACCAAAAAAAAAAAAAAGAGAGAAAGAACTTTGAAAATATCGAATAAAATTGGGGTAATTTATAACTTATGTAACTAGCAAGAAATAACAATAACCGTCAAACGCTCGAGAGAAAAAAATGCCTTTTCAGAAACTAATATATTTCAATTTCTGAAACTTTATGATTAAATGAAATTGGTTATTGCTTTTCTGCATCTAGTCGGTCTATCATCATTTATTTTGAAATATGCATTACTGTATAGAGAAGATATAGGATTAACACGTAAGTAAATTTGGCAAAATATTACTTGCATAATTAAAAAATAAAAATAAGTTCGACCAAGAATTATACTTTGGAAATGAATTTACAGAAATATTAGTATTAGAGCAATGAATAATGAAAAGATTACCTTTGCAACAATATATATATATATATATATATATATATATATATATATATATATATATATATATATATATATATATATATACAGTGATGATCATATTTATTGGCACGGTAAAATAAAAGTTAAATTTTGTCTAATAAATTCTAAAAAAGGGATTAAATTAAAGAAAATAACAAAGTATATTATGTATTTTTATAGGCACCGCCAAAACTGGGGGGGGGGCAGGTCAGTACTTTTTGACGGACCGTCTTTTTAAAAATCTACCAAAAATCAGGTAATTATCCGATCAATACGAAATTTTCAGCGATTATTAGGAGAAGAATGAACTTTATAACAGTGTACTTATTTTTCATAAACGATATTTATATATATTTTTTTTTTGCTTACAAAACCCCCCCTTGTTTTGAAGTGGGAACAAATATGCTTAAAATAATCATCTGAAACTGAACAAAACATATTGTGTTGTTGTAAGGGACAGAATTATAGATTAAAAAAAAAAAAAAAAAAAAATTGTTTGCATACCTTATTTTGACGTCTGAATATCAGAACTTCGATTGTGTTTAATTATCCCGCTTTTGAGTTTTGAAGTGTGAAATTCGGTGAATATGTTAAGTAAAATAATTAATTTAAGTTAAGCAAAACAAAAAAAAAAAATTGTTTATATTTATACGAAAAAAGCCATTTTAAAATTTTTGATAAATAAATTAACAATTTTTTTTTAGCGAGCCGAATAATGCATGACCATTATTAAACAGAGCATGCTTTGAATAATCGATACAAAAAAAAAAAATTCGATAAATATTGTGCCCTTTGTGTTAAAAATAGCATCATTTTTTTTGATCTCGTTTGAAAACGTTTGCCGCCTTTCGACTACGGTGGACCAAAAGCGCTGAAATAATTTTTTTTTATTCTGCTTTAAATTGCCCCCTTCCCCCATTTTGGGGAGCCTGGCCCCCACACACATACACATTAAAAACCAAACTCATACAAATGGTCACCCATCTGGTACTGGCCAGCCTCAGCTTAATAATACATTGAAATTTTCGTCACTGAAAAATAAGTTTTTTTGGCCTGTTTAGTCTTCCATAGTTTTCGTCTCATCGAAAGAAAACGTAAACAGAGTCGATCTGAACTCTTCGGCGACGCGAAATATCTGGTTACATATATGAATAAGTGGAATTATTTGAAATTCAGGTACTTATATTATAATATTTTTGCATATTCTCTTAGAAAATCATCCCAAATCTTAGTTAGACAATAAATGAATAAATAAATTATTTCAAAAACCCTTTTTTTTAAATATTTAAATACGTTTTTTGTGCAAGACAAAAAATAACAATTGTTAACTTTTTGGGAAAATTTAACATTTAAAATTGAATTAAAAATAGTAGAAAAAGTTTTACATTATTCTGTTTTCTATATGATAAAATTCAGGGTTTTATCTTTCTGGAAAAAAAAAAGTTACTCAGAAATAATGGATTTTAATAAATGTAATTTAGTTTTAAAAAACAACAACAACTTGATTTTGCGGCCATTTTTGGCGGTGCCTATATTTTTAACTGGCCTTTCCGATGCAGCAATCGGATTTTAGAAAAAATAAATAACAAAGGAACAACAAACATAATTGCAAAAAACCCTTGTTCAAAATTATTGGCACGATTTATTTAATAATCAATTGTATAGCCTTTGGCCTTGATTACCTTCCTCAGTCGCTTTTCATAGTTTGCAACCAAGTTGTTGCACTCTTCAGTAGTAATTTTAGCCCACTCTTCCTGACAATAATCCTCCAATTGAATAAGATTCTTAGGCTTCCTTTGCATTACCCTCAATTTTAATGTTCTCCATAAATTTTCAATTGGATTAAGGTCTGGGCTTTGTGATGGCCACTCCAAAACATTAATATGATTGTCCTCAAGCCATTTCTTAGTCAGTTTAGCCGAATGCTTTGGGTCATTATCTTGCATGAACCACCAACGACGACCAAGTGAGAGCTCTTTAGCAGAGTCTTTCAGGTTTTCATCCAATATTTTAACATAATCTTCCTTTTTTATGCTACCTGTGACCTTAACAAGTCGCCCTGGTCCAGAGGCAGCAAAGGATCCCCAAAACATCAAACTGCCTCCACCGTGCTTCACTGTGGGTATGGTGTTCTTAGGCAGGAAAGCTTCGCCAGATTTTCTGTAAATATAAGACACTTTATTATGGCCAAATAACTCTATTTTCGTTTCGTCAGTCCATAGAACACGTTTCCAGAATGCAACATCTTTATCAATATGACGTTTTGCAAAGGCTAGCCTTGCTTTCAGGTGCATAGGCTTCAATAAGGGAGTCTTTCTCGGACGACATGCTTTTAAACCAGCTCTCTTCAAAACTCTACCAACTGTATGTCGAGATACATTCACTCCAGATGTGCTCTGTTCATCAACAATCTCCCCAACAGAGATCCTTGGGTTTTGTTTTACTTGTCGAACAATTTTCCGTTCATCTCTTGGGGAAAGAATCCTTTTTCTCCCTCTACCCTCTAAACTCATAACGTGGCCTTGCGATTTGAATTTGTTTATTATGGCTCTAACAGTGGATTTGGGAAGGTTTAGCTTCTTTGAAATCTTATCATAGCCCTCCCCATTGGTATGGCATGCTACAACAAGCTTCCTGACGTCTTCACTGTGTTCCTTAGTTTTAACCATGGCGATTGAAAATTATAATTTAGTCACTTATAATAGTTTAAATAAATCGCTATCTAAAAATTATCTGAAAAAAATTATTCACTGAATTAGCGTTAAACAAGCATAATATGGCTATAAAAAAGTTCAGAAAGCACGTAAACCGGAAATTGATTGTTATTATACTGATACTAAAAGAAAAACAAAGCCGTGCCAATAATTTTGAACAAGGGTTTTTTGCAATTATGTTTGTTGTTCCTTTGTTATTTATTTTTTCTAAAATCCGATTGCTGCATCGGAAAGGCCAGTTAAAAATACATAATATACTTTGTTATTTTCTTTAATTTAATCCCTTTTTTAGAATTTATTAGACAAAATTTAACTGTTATTTTACCGTGCCAATAAATATGATCATCACTGTATATATGCAACAAATTATTCTCAGTACATGTCTATTAAAAAGGAGGGGATTATTAAATTAATTTTATTCATTTTCTCGACTTTATGAGCAAGTTAACGAGTCTATGATGATAACTCCTTTTTTTTTCAGTCATATCGGGCGCGTTCGATTTTCACGATCGCCTTTAGGATTTTTTTCGCTATCTTTTTGACAAGGGAGTCACCACTTATCAAGGCCTGAAAGCCACTCAAGGATAAGGATTAATGAATGTAAGGTGATAGTTCAGTAATTGTTAATGATGTAAGTTGAGTACAATTAAATTATTTAAAGGCACGGCTCAACACGAAGTTATTACATTAGGGAAGTAGGCCAATGGAACAATTTTTCCACAGGCGTGGAAGTCTAAGAAATAAGCCGTGTTCGTGGAACCTGCATTTAGATTTAGACACAAAGTAAGGGGAACTGCTGATAGTATGTATAGCTAATCGAGTGTTTTTTGTGAAAGTTTGGCAAGAGGGTCCATACGTTCGAACTCAGACGAGCACTTGCCATGAAAATAATGATAGAGCAGAGATAGACCCGCGACATCTCTTCTGTGGGAAAGAGGCTGCAGAGGGGTTGTTTTTGGTGGTTTTATTTTTATTTCTAAGTAGGTTTTAGTGGGTAGCGTTGTTATATAGTCACAGTATCAAAAAGTGTATGTGTTGAATAACGGGGCATCAAAAGTGTTTATATTACATAGCTGGTGGGAAATATGGAAGAAGTTTCATACCTTTCTGTCCGGATGTCCTCTGTCTTCAACCGCTGGCCTCTGTGACAATGTACATCATACGAACACATACCTGAAACAACGAGACATACCTGAAACTTGTCTTTACATGCGTGATTATGAGCAACTACAGGACAACATTTTATATTTTATACATATAAATTTATTTCAGATTTTGTCTCGGGGTCCTCAGGAGCCTGTCTTACGTGTTTACATGCTTGTCTTTGTCTAGCCTCACTTCTAGGCTTTCGGAGCTCGTACCAATGCACGTCTGCCCGGTTTGCCGACAACTCCTAGACTCTCAACTTTAATTTTTGGCCTGTTAGTACGTCATCCGCAAAAGGATATGTTTTATTCTTGAGTTCCGGTGACGTAAGTTATCCAATGACACGTCTCATTAACGCATCATCTACGGTCACGTATGCTAAGTGCTCAAGGTCAATCTACCGCATATTTTGTTTATATGTAGCTAAGCTAACTTTCTAAACATTTTCGCTAAAACTTATTTTTACATTCCAGTGACCAGTTTTATTTCTCTAAACAGTGATTCTTAATGTCAACTATTTTTGCAAGATCACTGGGTGTTGTCCGTCTAATATCGAACAGCATAATAAATAATAACACGTTATTCAACAATAAAATAGCGAAAACAGTCACCACCTTCTGATCCTGAAGATCAAAAGGGCTGTGTAACGGTTCTCTTAATTAAAATATTTAATCCATGAAATTTTGCGCATCCATTCAGTCCTTTTTATTCTTCTTTTACACTTTATCAACAAGCGTCATGGGTGTATTTAATATAGCTTGGGAATGTTTCTGTCGAACTCTGGAATTTGGACGGAATTTCGAGCGGAACTCTTTATTTACTTCACGGGGGTAGCGTGCTCTTGTCTCGCAAGGACCCGTGGAACAGTGGTTAGAGTATTTCGAAAAATCAATTGTAAAAGTGATATTTTCCTGAAAGTTGAAGGTTCAAGCCTCAATGTGGGCGACCGAAAAAAATACATTCGCTAATTACTTAGGACCTCTATCCAGTCTAGAGCACACTACCCCCGTGAAGTAAATAAAGGGTTCCGCTCAAAATTCCGTCCAAATTCCCGAGTTCGGCAGAAACATTCCTGAGTTTGATAAGATACATCTGAAGAAGGTCAGAGGTTTTCATTTTATATTTTAAACTCTTTCATATATGGTTGTGCAACGGTGCATTTTCTTTGCGTCGTTCTGTATTTGTATTCTGCGCTGCACTATTTTCTTGTAAATATCAAAATCAATATAATAATATTTTCGATCGTACAATTACTTATTATCTTATTTCGTTTAAATCTACGCACATGCGTGCGCGCAGTGGTTTCACTGCTTCAAACGCGTTTCACGATAATCCCCAGGTAACTGAACTCTACTCAAATGCTATTAAGCCTAAGAGCGACAAACAACGCGGGGGATGACTAATAAGAAATAAGTTTCGGCTTAGAATGGAAGGTCTGTCCTTTGATGTAAGCTAAGCATGGAGTAACATGATCAAAAATATCTCGAGAGTATTGACCAAGAATCTATTATTCGATTACGCCGAATGGAGATATTCGATCCCCGCAATGGATCGACAATCATCCCTTTCACACTCCATACAGTTCCCGTCGGTCAAATAGAGAAACATCAAATAACTAATTCCATTCTAGAGGGACAGATAACAACGAATGAATTCATTATCATCGAAGACAATGCAGCAAAGTCAGAAAATGACAACATACACGGTTGTTATCGTCAAAGTAAAAACAGAAATAATGTAAAACTATCTTCCACGCTATAATAAAGTCTCGCATAGATACTAGCAGATGTACCCGGCGTTGCCCGGTATTAAGCGTAACGTTGAATACCTATGAAAAATAAAGTTAAAAAAAACAAACAAACAAAAAAAAAATGAAAAAAGCTGACACATGTCCATATGAGCATTATTTAGAAAAATAATGCTCACATGAAAAGTAAACAGTTCACTTATCTATATATCTATAAAAGTTAAAGTGTCTTTCTGGCTGTATGTCTGCGTACATTTTCCAACACAATAACTCTGTCAATTTTCAGTCAACAGACTCGAAATTTGATATAAAGAGTACTGAGATTTGGGAAAAATCTTTGTAATCAGTTTTAGGCCAGAAATTTGGCTGTTAAGAGGTCAAAGTAAAACGGTTTGAGCTTTCAGAACTCTACCAAACTCCTCCGACAATTTTGGGTCCAAACACTTGTAATTTTAGATATAGGTTCCTTGGACATGGGTTTAACTTAATAACTTGATTTGAGCCCCGAAACAATAAATGTTAAGGGGTCATAATAGAAGTCAAAGTTTAAAAAATTTGATCTCTGCGGTCTCTACAAAATTACTCAGACAATTTCTGGTCTAAAATTTGAAATTTTACATAAAGGGTATTCAGAGATAGGGCAAGCCCTTTAATCGGTTTGGGTCGAAAATTTGAGCTACAAATATATAAATCTATGTATGTATGTTTGCATGTTTGCCTAAAACTTTCCACAGAGGCGACGGATTTTCAGGAAATCAGTATCGTTTTAAAGCTCGACCCTTCAGACGATAAATACAGAAAAATTGGCTAAAAACATTAATTTCTTCACCCTCAACTGGGTACTTTTCTACAGCGAGGGCTCGCTTTTTTTCGTCGATATTTTCGAAAGTCATCCCCTCTTTTCGATTATCTAGCCTTAATTTAAACCTACGTCACTTCCGGTTTAGCAGTGGTCGTAACAGCAAAGACGTCAGGTTTATTTTCACATTCCTTTCCTCCTTCGCGGCACGGGTTCGAGTCTGCCTTCCTACTACCACTTTTTTTTTTGTTTTGCTCAACACATTCCTCCAAACACCCGGGCAACGCCGGGCACCCATGCTAGTTATAAATAATAAAAAAAAGCATACCCGAGCCGAGATCGAAACCAAAAACTAAAGGCAATGAATCACGTACGATAGCCATTAGACCACCTTGCCACGCATTTAAAAATTCTGTTCAAATCCTTCTTATTCTTAACATAAACAAGCTGTCATGTGAAGGACTCGCGCATACGCAGTCACGAAGAAAA
>NC_136495.1:58786915-59031915 GCF_053919585.1 Euprymna scolopes | reverse complement strand
GCGTCCACTGCATTGACTGGGCTTTGGTCTCTGAATCATAGTGATGGAGCAAGGTGTCATCCTGTGTAATCAGTCTTTTGAAAAACTTTGACTCATCTTCTTGGCACATCTCCAAATTCATCCTCGAGCACTCGCTTCTCGCTTCTGGAATGGTGTGAGCAACCTGGGAATCCATCTGACAGACACATTATGCATATGAAAATGGTTATGGATGATAGTTTCCATAGATCCTTTACTAATCTTGACGTCTTGGGCTATTTGGCGAATCGTGATGCGCTGATCTTCCAAAATGGCAGCCTGAACTTGATGGAGAGATGCCTCATCAATGGCAGAAGGGGGGCGACCAGGTCTGGGAGCTGTTTCCACAGACTTTCGGCCATGTTTGAATTCACGATGTCAGCGTTTTACAAGGTCATATGCTGGGTCATTATCACCATAAGTTTCTTTCATTTCATCAAAAGTCTCCTGTGGTGTGCGTCCTTTTAAATACAAAAACTGGATCACTGCTCGACATTCAACAGGCTCCATTTCACACCTAACTCAGTTCAAACACCTGTAAAACAGAAACCACAATGAGTTCAGAGCTGTAATTTGCCACATAACCTGTCGAGATATAAATCATTGCATATGCAAAATTTCAGCTAGATTAAACAACTGGAAGTGGGTCAGGGGCATTACTTATTGCACGCACCTCGTATATATATTTCCGCAATCAAACAACGTCGCAACTCACATGAGGCATTAAAGCTAATAAACCTGAAGTTCAAGACTTGAGTTTCGCCCTTATTTGGGTTCATCAATTGTATACACAAACTCAGGATTCGAAACCCGAACCTTACGCATGTAAAATGAGTGCCCTGCAACCATGCTACACACAACAAAGTCTATTAGCTAACACAGATGAAGAAACCGCGGCGATCTTCTCTTACCGAATGTTCCATATTCGTTCCAAAGAAGAGGTGTAATCATCAAATCACTAAGAATCCAAACCGATGTCTCGCAGGCTGTCTGACCATAGAAATACATATTCTCACATTCTAAAAATAATATTAATTTGCTTGCTTGGTTAGCTCATTGGATGACATCTTGCTAGCGAGTGTAAAAATCCTCTTTAGTAGACATCGGCTTGGGTTCTTTTGGTTGGACGACTGCAACTCTTATTTGAGACGAAATAAATTCCATAGTCGAATTTCGAAGCGGTTTCCTTGATATGTTAGCTTATAAACTTTCTTGTATATGGCGCTGTTGATACTCGTCCTAAAATCCGGATACTCACCCTAAAATCCGAATTTTGAATTCGGATGAATTCAACTGTAACCCCAAACGAGAGCGAAACACGAGTCTTGGATTTACGGTTTGTTGGCTTTCATCTCTCGTATCAGTTGCGACGTTGTATGATCGTGTAAAAAATTATGTCCTCTCAAATTTTGGAAATTTTAATATATATATATATATATATATATATATATATATATATATATATATATATATACGCACATACAAACATAGGCATATATATATATATATATATATATATATATATATATATATATATATATATATACTAGCATTTCAGCCCGACGTTGCCCGGGTGTTTGGATGTGTATGTTGAGCAAAAAAAAAAAAAAAAAAATAGTGGTATTAGGAAGGCAGGCTCGAACCCGTACTGCAAAGGAGGAAAAGATCGGGGTAAAACCTAACGTTTATGCTGTTACGACCACCGCCAAACCGGAAGTGACATTTTTTAAAATTAAGGCTAGACAATCTAAAGGAGGGGATAACTTTAAAAAATATCGGCAAAAAAGTTACCCCCCCCTGTAGAAAAGTGCCTAGTTGAAGGGGAAGATATTAACGTTTTTAGCCAATTTTTTGATATTTGTCGTCTGGAGGGTCGAACTTTAAAACGATACTTGGTAAAATCCGTCGCCTCTATTGAAAGTGTAAGGCAGACATGCAAACATACATACACACGTACATTTATATATTGGTAACTAAAAATTTTCTACCCAAACCGATGAAAAAGCTTTCCTTATCTCTGAATACCCTTTATGTAAAATTTCAAATATTTAGACCAGAAATTGTCTGAGTAATTTGGAAGAGATCGCAGAGGTCAATTTTTTTAAAACTTCGACCCCTATTATAACCTCTTAACATTTATTGTTTTGGGTTCAAATCAAGTTATTAAGTTAGATCCATGTCCAAGGAATGTATATCTAAAATTTCACGTGTTTAGACCCAAAACTGTCGGAGGAGTTTGGTAGAGTTCTGAAAGGTCAAATCGTTGACCTTTGACCCCTTGTCGCAGAATTTCTGGCCGAAAACCAATCACATCGATTTTCCCAAATCTCAGTACCCTGAATATCAAATTTCGAAACTGTAGGCTTAAAATTGACAGAGTTATTTCGTAAGGAAATGTACACAGACACACACTTTCACTTCATATATATATATATATATACTAGCATTTCAGCCCGGCGTTGCCCGGGTGTTTGGAGGTGTATGCTGAGCAAAAAAAAAAACAAAAAACGAGTAAATTTATTTTTTAATTTGACCCCTATTATGACCCCTTAAAATTTATAGTTTCGGGCTCAAATCACTTTATTAAATTAGATCCAGGTTCAAGGAACCTATATCTAAAATTTCAAGTGTCTAGACCCAAAATTGTCGGAGGAGTTTGGTAGAGTTCTTAAAGGTCAAATCGTTGAAATTTGACCCCTTAACAGCCAAATTTCTGGCTGACACCCGTCACATCGATTTTCCCAAATCTCAGTACCCGGTATTTCAAATTTCGAGTCTATAGACTAAAAATTGCCAGAGTTATTGCGTAGGGAAATGTACACAGACAGACAGACAGACACGTTCACTTTTATAGATATATAGATAGATAGACAGATAGATGAAACAAAAATATATACGTATACATAAATATATATGGAAACGATTTTGTGTTCATTGTAAGCTTTTTACGCAAATATTTCGCAAGTATAAATCATGTAGAATATCTGCATGAATATAATTACCCGTAATAGTTAACTAAAGGTGATCACCCTATAAGAAAACTGAAAAAAACTAATAGGGAATTAATTAAAAATGAATGTTTAAAAGAATATGCAAATTAGTTAGATCTTTTGCTAATGAATGCAATTCGATAACTCATATATAGGAAAATTGTATTTTCTTTTTAAATAAATAGGAAAATAGGGTTTTTAATATGAATATCACTACACACCAAAGGAATACGGAATTATAGCTATATATATATAAATACTTCTATTTTTTCATGAAAAAAATGTAAGCAATGAATTCCGAAATAAATCCCCAACTCAATAATTATAAGTCAGAAATAATAATAATAATTCCGATAAACTTTGAAAAAAGAACGGGAGAAATTGTAATCAGAGGAATGATTAGAAAGATACAACGAATAACGATAATGAAAACAGCTGAAATATTAAGGAAAAACATTGAATGCGAAGACTAATACCCATTAGCACACACGCGGACCAGACAAACTGCTACAGAGACAAAACATGAAGCATTACATGGAATCCAGAACATTGAAGAAATATATCTATAAGTTCTGTATTCCTACCCCATCCCGTCCCTCATTTTCTTCCATTACCCAATCACAGCAAACGAATGATGCCAAATAGCCGAGAAGGGCTAAGGAGGATGGAAAGACCGATGAGAGAGCACTGATAAGACTTCCGCTAGACAAGTGCCAAGAGAACTGGGACGTTGAGGAGGCTTATGTCCATTCAAATTCTAGTGGAAACCAATAGCCGCTACAAGCGAAAAATCGATGGTTGCAACAATGCAAATTCATTTGCAAAGGTTATCAGAAGAGGTAGAAAGCGTTGGAAAACTGGGGAGACTTGTTGTCACTCAACTTCTAGGGAACACCACATGCTATTTTCAAGGAGAGATCCTTTAAGACCTGTGTGAAAGCTCCTTGTGAGCCAATAATAATTCGGCGGGAAGGGACTGCTATGTATAGAAAACTTTGTGAATGACACACAAAAAAAAAGAACTAGAAAAATACATAACGCAAAACACTGAAAGGATAATTATGGTGGCGAGATACATTGAATCCCCCCCCCCGAAAACAGAGAGACAAAGGATAAGACAAGAAAAGAAAAATTGGAAGAGAAACAACTGCATAGAAGATTCAAAAGATGAGAATAACGAAAACACTTGGATATGAATGCGAAAAGGACACGTAAAACGAAAAATTGAATCTCTAAAGAGACGAAACGATAAACCATATAGTAAGAGATTGTAGTAAACTAGCCTAAAAGGAATACAAGAACAGACACGACCAAGTGGGGAGAGTCGTACAATTGTGCAAATAACTGCATTTCGAACACGCAGACAAATGGTACAAACAGAAGCCAGCAACAGTATCTGAAAACGAGAATCACAAAATCCTATGGGGCATGGACATACAAATTGATAAAGCCATCCAAGCAAAAAGACTGGATGTCTTAATAATTAACAAGAAAGAAAAATTCCTGCTTAATCGTGGACTTCGCTGTTCCAGCTGACCATAGGATAAATATCAAAGAAAAGGAGAAACGGAACAAATACACAGAGCTAGCCAGAGAACTTAAAGGAATATGAATGATAAAAAAAAAATATCAAGATAGTACCTGTAATAGTGGGAGCACTTAGAACAATTTCGAAAAACTTTGAAAATGGAACGGGAAATACTGAAATAAAAGGAATGACTGGAAAGATCCAACGAATAACGATAATGAAAACAGCTGAGATATTAAGGAAAACTCTTGGATGCGAAGACTAATACACATTAGTCACATGTGTAGACCAGACGAACTGCTGCAGAGACAACACATGAAGCGTTACATGGAATCAAGAACATTGAAGAAACATATCTATAAGTTCTCTACCCCATCCTCATCCCATCCTTCATTCTCTCCCATTACCTAATCCCCCCACAAACGAATGATGGCAAATAGCCGAGAAGTGTCAAGGAGGATGGAAAGACCGAGAAGAGAGCATTGATAAGACTTAGGCTAGACAAATGCCAAGAGAACTGGGACCTTGGGGAGGCTTATGTCCATTCAAATTCTAGTGGAGATCAATGGCCACTACTAGCGAGAAATCGATGGTAAGCGACTGTTGTGACAATGCAAATTCATTTGCAAAAGTTATCAGAAGAGGTGGAGAGCACTGGAAAACTGAGGAGACGTGTTGTCATTCAGCCTCCAGAGAACACCATAGGCTGTTTTCAAGGAGAGATACTTTACTACCTGTGTGAAAGCTCCCTGTGAGCCAATAATAATAATAATAATAATAATAATAATAATAATAATAATAATAATAATAATAATAATAATAATAATAATGAAAGATCTGTGTGTCCTGATAGGCAGATCCTCCCGCAGTGGCCAGCATGCGGACTCGATCGTGTGAATGTTGACTCTTCTTTTAATTTCAGAAACAAGACTTAGAATGGGTAAGTATCCCCTCTAATTTCCAGTAGTAAAGTAATATAAATCAAACACAGGAGAACCAAATTAACCAACCTAGAAATAGACAACAAACGAGAATAGACTGGTAATGGAGTGCTATTACAGAAGCCACCCCAAAGATCAAGGATATCGGAAAATGCCGAAAGAGTTGTGGAACATTCCACGTGACTACTACCCAACGGAACAAAATTTACGAACCAAGCGAAACCTATTCTCCAGAGAGGTTGGCTTACTGGAACTCCATACATAGAAACCCCACATGTGGAAGGCCGGCAAAACTCAAACACAGTAAACATGGAGATCCATATCTATGAACAACGAACCTAAATTAGAATGAAAAATCTGAAGTAGAATGCATATTATGACTTATGAACGAAGGGAAATCAAAACTCCCATTCCTAAGAAACCAGAAGTGGAAAACCCCCCAGAGAAGGTGAACAAACTCCTCACATACATTCAAACAGGTACTATTACAGACTTAATTTAATTCACGCAGGTGTCAAAACAGTAAATACGAAATTTAAAGTAGAAAAAAGGCGTGAAAATAAAATAGACCGTAAAAAACCTGGATGGGATTTCAGACTGAAAACTCTCAGATCAACAAAGAAAAAAGAAGTAAAAGCGAATAGAGGAGAATGGAAGAGTAGAAATGTGACTAGCAAAGAGAGGCTACACAAGAAATATGAAGAATTGAAGCAAAAAGTAGCAGCAAAAGAAGGGAGATTTAGACAATACAGATACAAATCAAAACAGTGCAAGCTAACCATCACCCTTGAAAATAACGAAAGTGAATTTTAACAAAATGTAAATGAAAGTAACAACAAAAATAGAACTACTCGACCCGATAGAAACAAAACGCTAATGCAGTAAAATATGGGAAGGCGACAAGATCACAATAGATATGCAGAATACTTCGACGATATGAAAGCAGAGTTACAGCAGATAAAAGAGGAGACAAAAATGACATAAGCAAAGAAACCTTCAAGACAACCCTACGAAAAATTGCAAACTGAAGAGCACCAGATCATGACGGAATACACGCATACTGCTTCACTTCAAAACATTCACAACACTACATGGAAGGCTAATTCAAAACCTTAAAAGATGTATTCACGAAGTAGGCGTATCAGAATCGATGATCAAAGAGAGAACGGGGCTGGTACAAAAATACAAAGAAAAAGAAACCGCGTCTAGCAACTATAGGCCTATAACATGCGTACCTACCATGTGGAATTCACTAATTCAGAAGAAAGAATGCACCACCTCATGTACATGGACAACCTGAAATTGCTTGCAATAACAAAAAGGAAACTAGAGATTCTAATAAACACCACTAGAATCTCCAGCTAGGATATCAGAATAGAATTCGGTATGTAATAGTGTGCGCTGCTGAGTATGTGATAGGAGAAAACTGGAGACAATTAGCCAACCAAACGGAGATAATGCCACTGGGTGACCATGACAGCTGCAAATATTAGGGAGTTCCGGAAGTAGACACCATAAAAGCAACAGAAATGAAAGAGGAAATGGGAAAGAAATACCTCAGAAGAACAAGAAAACTCATAGAAACTAAACTATATAGTAGAAGATAAAAACATGGGCCGTGTCATTAAAAACATGGGCTGTGTCATTAAAAACATGGGCTGTGTCATTAAAAACATGGGCTGTGTCCTGACCGTTTATAGATTAGACCAAAGAAGAGCTGAGACATTTCGACCGGAAGACCAGGAAACTCATGACTATGCACAGTGTACTACACTCAAGGATGATACTGACCAAATCTATATAAAAAGGAAACACGGAGGAAGAGGACTGGTTTGTATAGAAGACTGTGTAAATAACACGAAAAAGAATTAGAAAAATACATAAAGCAGAATAGCAAAACGAAAATTAGCACAACAAGAAACAGAAAAAAAAAACCCGAAACAAAACAGAAAAAGGCGCGGGTAAGACAATAAAAAGAAAATGGAAAGAGAAGTAACTACACGGACGATTCATAAGGATGACAAAAAATGAGACTAACGAAAAGGAAACCTAAATAAATAAAAAAAAATGCCTACTAACAGTTTCAGAAGATAACACGAATAAAACCAACCACATTACAGCAAGAATAGAAAAGATATAAGAAAACGGTAAAAGCAGGCTCTGTAGAAAAAGAGACGAAAAAATAAACCACATAATCAGCTAATGCAGCAAACTAACCTAAAAATAATATAAGAATAGACAGACAAGTGGGGAAAACAGTACACTGCTGGCACCTCCATCTTGGACACACTGACAAATGGTGCAAGCACAAACGGGCAGTAATACTCGAAAACGGAAATCACAAAATCCTATGGGACATAGACATACAACAGATAAATCCAGCCAAACAAAAAGACCGGGGTTTATAATAGTCAACAAGAAGCAAAAATCCTGCCATATCTTGTATTCCGTCGTTCCAGCAAACTACGGAACTAGACATTGTGAAAATTATCGTCGTGTAGTGAAGATTTTTAAATACGTATTCGAGAGTCGGACTTTGTAAACATTGTCACGCTATTGAGAATATAAACATGCATTCGATAGTCGAACGTTGTGAAAATTATCGTCGTCGTGAAATAGAGATATTAAATTGTGATTCGAGTTTTTATTTTTGAAAACAGGAGTCACCGTGTTATGGAAAATATTAAATTACAATTCGAGTTGGACTTCGGAAATTGGCGTAAAATTACGGAGTAAATTAAATCGAAATTCAAGTCAGATTTTCTTCTAAATTGTCATAATGGAGAAGATAGTTTCCATTCAACTCTAACTTTTTATCTTTGAAAGTCAATAAGAATGGTAAGGGCTGGTGGTTTCTGGCTGAGAACGGTGGGCTAGTTTAGTTTAGCCATGTGCGGGTGTCTCGCTGTGTACGGAGGGATAGCAGTGTCTGTCCGTGTAGTGAGAACCAGCTGTGTCTGGCAGTGTAGAGTGCGAACCAGCTGTGGCTGCCAGCCCTGGAGATGTAAGTGCCGATCTGAAATGATCTTTGTGGTTTGAAATGTATTAATTTGCATATGAATGAGTTAGCCGCGTTAAAAAGAACGAATTCGGGAAAAAAGAGAGCTGCGCGTTTGGCACAGAAGAGAACACTTCAGAAATCGAATGCTGTCAATCCATCTTTTTTTTTTTTTTATTAAATCTTATTAGATTACAGTTCCCGCCATAAGAAATATGTTTTTTCATAACGTGTTGTTTGTTGTTATTGTTTGTTAAACGGTGATTTAAAATGATGCTTTTATTCATTTTATTTAAGTGTTGGTCTTTATTATTTCTTTGTTTATTTAGGCGTCTTTATCTCATTTAGATGGGATTTTTATACGAGTTGTTTTTCTTCTATCTACGATTTTCGATAGTGGAAGACTCTTTTGACTGTGTATTACCAGAAAGACTGTTTTTTGTGACAATATTTCCGTTGCAAAATATTGATCCATGCAAAAATTTATTTCTAGCAAAATGGATCAAATAGAGACCCTTACGTTAATCTCCCTGTTAAGTCCGGAAATCTTATATAACGAGGAAGAGAAATAATAATATCTGCAGTGTGTTGATTCAAGATTGTTGTGGAGAAAGAAGTGGCTTACCGTTAAAGCGGCTGCGCGTTTGTGCCTGCAGAGCACAAATTGAGAATCAAGATGGCATCCGCATGCTTTTATGTGGAAAAAAGTCTCGTGTAATCTCGGGGAATCTCGGAGAATCTCATACCCTGGTTCCATGAATAACGAGGAAAGGAAAGCGGGAGGACAGACGATTTTTAGTCACTAAAGCGAACGGACGTGTGTAAAAGAAGAGGTAGAAGAAAAGAGTGTGGTGAACGAAACAAACAACGACTCGGTTGAAAGTAGAGTTGTAACGAACACAAGCTATTCCGGCATGACGTCAGGATTTGACCCCAAGCTAATTCCCCTGTTTGATGACAGTAGCACTGATCACTCAGTGCAGGAATGAGTGGAAAAAGCAAAATTAATATGTCAGCTCAGTGGGGTAAAGCGTATGGAATGCGTGGTCCCAATGCGCCTCACTGGGGGGCATATGCAGTATACCACCAGTTGGCTGATGAGAAGAAAACAGATTTCCCCTGCATCAAGCGCGCCCTTTTTACAGCATTTGCGTTAGATCCAGTTACTGCATGGAAGGAATTCATGGCCCGAAAATTACATCCCGGGGAAACGGTGGATGTGTATCTGGCTGAACTAAAAAAGCTATCGGTCCTTTTTGGAGTGATGTCAGACAAAGGCTTGGTGTGCGCCTTTGTTGCAGGATTACCTAAGAGTGTGGAAGATCTGCTCCGTGCCTCATCCCAAGTGGACGAGATGGACATATCGGAAGTATTGGCGCGGGCACGAGCAATACTAAAGAAAAGCCCTAACACTATAGACGAAGCGGCAGCTGTACAACCATCACAGGTTGGATTGCAGGACCTAGGCGCAGCTACAACCTGCTATAAGTGTGGAGGACCCAACCATTTGGCCCGTGATTGTTTTTCGTCACGTCAACCAACTCGGAAACTTGACGGGCCGCAGTGCTACAAGTGCAAAAACGCGGACACCTGGCCAGCACCTGTCCGGGAAACGGGCAAGTGGAAGAAGCTACAGCGCCAGTCTTCTCCCCAGATCGTCATTGAGCAGGGCGCTACCCACTGTAAGCATACACATTAATGGAAGCGAGCTCCTCGCGCTTGTGGACACTGGGTGCACCCAGACTCTCGTGAGCAAGATATGCTGTGCCACTTGGAAAGCAGAGAGAATTCCGGTACTAACTATAGGCGGAGGTTCACTAGCCTCTTGTGGGGTGAGCATTATCCGCTCAAGCATCAACGACGGGCCTGGTTGTGGAGGGAGAGCTTCTCGGGTACGACCTACTCCTGAGTATGGACTTGATTACACAACTGCGTGGAATTACTGTGGACAGAACCGGCACGGTACAGTTCTCCCAATGTGAGGAACACGTTTGTGCTGCCATAACTCTCGACGAGCCTGACTTTCGTGCAGAGTATGATAGAAACACCAATGCATGGACGGCGTCTTGGAAGTGGTCAAACGATCAGCCACCAATATCCTTGCGGAACCGGTTATCGGAATATCCCCCATCCATGTGGCTAAGGGAACAGTATGAAGAAGAACTGCAGACGTGGATCGACAATGGCTGGCTTCTTCCATACCCAGAGGATGAGCTTGGCTCCCCGCGAGGGCTGATTCCCTTGATGGCCGTCGTACAAGCGACCAAACAAAAGGTCCGCCCCGTCCTAGACTACCGTGAGCTCAATGAGCATGTCGACCCATATACGGCAAGGGCTGATGTGTGTGTGTGTACTCAAATTAAGGGAGTGGCGACAGCAGGGATCGAACGTGGCAACTCTGGACCTACGCAGGGCCTATCTGCAAATACGCACTGAGAGGAAAATGTGGCCATTTCAGACTGTGGAAATTGGAGGAACCCGATATTGTCTAACCAGCCGTGTCGTCGGGATGGGACGATGCAGTACACGATGTCACCCTAAGGAGCATGCTGACAGAGACTGTGTCCATGGGTGACTAGTGATGACCCCGTTCAGGGAAAGTGGTGCGTCAGCGGGAATGAGTTCACGGTCTGGGTGGATGCTAGTCCACTGGCCCTTGGAGTTGCCCTTGCAGTTAATGATTCCATTATTGAGGATGCCTGTTCACTTCGGCCAGAGAATGATTCGAGGCACATAAACCTGGCCGAACTTGATGCCACATTGAAGGGCGTTAACTTGGCGCTTTAATGGCAAGCCAAGGTTCTACATATCATGACTGACTCGGCATGCACTCATCGGTGGATTACCGATGCATTAAGTGGAAGAGCACGGCTGACGACACGAGCATCGAGTGAGATGTTAATTCGAAGACGGCTTGCCACCTTGGTCGACACCATCACAGAGTACGACCTGACCGTGGACGTAGTGTTGATCAGGTCTGCGCTCAACAGAGCAGATGCTCTTACAAGAGTCCCTCAACGTTGGCTTCTGGCTGGTGCTCGGAGAGATTCTGATAATCTGCAAAACACATGTGCAGCAGTTGTGTGTAATGTGGATGCAGCGCGCATCATGGACATTCATCGACAGTGTGGGCATCCTGGCATCAAGCGGACACTGTACTTTGTCAAGATGATTGATCCAGGAGTAGAAAAAAAGATATCCGGAGAGTGGTGGAAAGTTGCGAGGTCTGCCAATCCATCGACCCAGCTCCAGCACGATGGTAGAAAGGGGAGTTGGGAGTGAGTGGTAAGTGGCAGAGAGTGGGCATGGACATTACACATTACGGTGGCAACCACTTCCTTACCCTCATCGATTGTGGACCTGCACGTTTCGCGGTCTGGAGACTCCTCGGGCGCCAGGACTCTTGCAACATTATTCGCCAGCTGTCATCCGTGTTCTGTGAAAGAGGTGCGCCCGATGAAGTATTGACGGGACGGACAACGACCCAGCCTTTTGCAGCCATCAGATGAGGCAGTTCTTACAAGAATCGGGTGTGCGGCTACGGCTTAGATGCGCTTATGTGCCTTCTGGCAATGATATAGCTGAGAGAAGCCATCGCAGCATCAAAACAATTGCAGCCAGGAAGCAGTGCACCATCGCAGAAGCTGTGTACTGGTATAATCTCATGCCGAAGGATGGCGTCTCTCCAGGAACGACGCCTGCAAACGCAATCTATCAGTAACGTGTCCGAGAAAAAGGAATCCACCCCGATACAACTGTGGCCACTGAGATAGAACGGAATCGATATGCCAAAGGGGATGCTGTCTGGGTGAAGCCGCCAGGAAACCGATGTACTGACAAGTATAAACGGGGCACAGTGACCGATGTGGTGAGTCAGCAGTGTGTCCAGGTTGATGGCGTACCCCGTCACGTTAGGGACCTACGGCCGGCGACACATGTACCACCTCCAGTGGACGATGAGAGTGACTCTGACTCTGAGACGAGTGGGCCATCGCTTTGGTTTGCACCATCCCTATCAAGCAGTGACTCTGATATCAGTAGCCTCCACGGAGATGAAGCCTTCCCCGACCATCGGCCGGTGAATGAGAGCGCATGCGAAGACGAGAGCAGCACTGTCCCCCTTCGCAGAAGCACCCGACGGCGGCGATCGCCACCCCCTGCCGTCTCTGTGATCATGAGATCAGGGGGGAGTGTGGAGAAAGAAGTGTCTTACCGTTAAAGCGGCTGCGCGTTTGTGCCTGCAGAGCACAAATTAAGAATCAAGATGGCGCCCGCATGCTTTTATGTGGAAAGAAGTCTCGTGGAATCTCGGGGAATCTCGGAGAATCTCGTACCCTGGTTCCATAAATAACGAGGAAAGGAAAGCGGGAGGACAGACGATTTTTAGTCACTACAGCGAACGGACGTGTGTAAAAGAAGAGGTAGAAGAAAAGAGTGTGGGGAACGAAACAAACAACGACTCGGTTGAAAGTAGAGTTGTAACGAACACAGTTGTCTATGTGATTGTAGGGTTATCCTTTTTTGAATGCGTGGGGTGTTTTTTAAAAGAGATAAATCTATGGTGGTCTTTCATGTTATGTTTTTATAGCGTTTATGTTCTTTCTTAATTATGAAGCTTTGGAACATACTTGAAGGTTGTATTGATGCAGTTAAAAGCTTCTATATATTGCTGGGAGATTATCTCCTTTGATTTTTATAAAGCTTTTATTTATACGTGCAATGTTATTTTATATTGTTTATATTTCTTATCTTTTTATTCTATATATACTATTTATATAATATTTTATGATTTCCATTTTTCTACATATTTTGCATGTACACTTTTCTAATTTGTGGGTGTGTTAGAGTGTAATGGGATTTTCGAATTGATACATGCAAGTATCATATGTAGGTTGTACTTGTGCAAACGGATATATATGCATGGGTTCGAGGAAGGGGTATATAAATTATTTTAATTGTTTAAGTGGTGAGGTTCTGGAGTATGGATATGCCTTATATGTTTCATACTTCATGATGCCCTATCGTTCATTTCATGGTAGTGTGAGGAAGAGAGAATCTAATGATTCTCATTGTGTTACGTATTTCTAGTATTGGACCATTCAGCTAAGAGAAACTTCTTTCTTGTGGTGAAGATTTTGAAAACTTCCGGTTTGACATTGATGCAGTTGCTGATAGCTTGTAATATTTTGAATTTCGATGTGGGGTATATTTAGCCACCTCTAGGGTTTGTTGTTCAATGATCCATTTTATTTTGTGTGTGCGTTTGCCAGGGATGGAATGCCTCGTTTACTCAGGTAACTAAAAATGTAATTATGAGCGTAGTATCTATCTTTTAAAGTACTCTGTGTAATCCCGATAGATTTAATCTTTTGTTAGTTTATATCTGAAGCGACTTTGGTTTCCAGGGCACAAGATTTAATTGTTTATTCCTATCCCTTGAGAAAAAATTCACCTGTTCTGCATGAATAGTTGGGGCCTATGCGGATTGATAATTGTGTATTTTGGGCAATTCATGAACATTGCAGAGAGACAGCAGGAATAGTTACTTTTAATTGTGTTTATATTAAGCAATTTATGGCGTTTATTGGATGTTTGTCTAGTAAGGTGAGGAAGTATTTGTTTATGTTATATTTTATGTGGGTGAACAAGATAATGTTTCTTTGCCATTGTGTCTATTCGACTTTTGTATTGGACTTTGTGTTTAAAGTCGCTTTCGCGGGGTTCTTTATTGTCTGCTATTGTCTGTAGGAATATATCGTGGCTGGATGAAAAGTTTACGATTCTCTTATTAATGTTAAATATTCATATTATAAAGTTCGACAGATGTCAGTAACAGTCAGCCACATAAAGCTGAAACGTTTTGCGAATATCACATAAAATGAGAACTATAGTTTCAAAAAAAAATACAAAGCAATCCTCATCTCAAAATTTCCGAAACGCAGTAGAATTACTTTTCTAACGTTTTTGTTTATGGAGTGTCTTTCTCGAAGCAAATCAACATTTGCACATGTCCGGTTCATGTGACTAGAGATAATCGATTAAACCCAACTGCGATCTATCAGCATTTCGCAGCCTACGACCTCCTATTAGTTCCGCACAGGTCAAGTATGGAAACCCTAAAAGATTATACGTTCAAATAACCCAGCCACCTGGGAAAAAGCGTGCATATAGCCTGTTCCCTTAGATTATAGAGGATACAAAGGTTTTGTCTTTTTTTGATTCAACGACCGCATAAAATTAACCTCTAGCAGAGCCTTTTGGATTATTTTCCCACTGGGCGTGCAAAATCTAAAACCTAAATCAAATTACATACAACAAATAACTTGTTTTCCATGCTTTGTATTTCTAATATTTGATTGTCCATGCAGTAATATACAATGATATCTCTACTATCATATAAACGTCACTTTTTCTCTGTGTGTGTGTGTGTGTGTGAGAGAGAGAGAGAGAGATAGATAGATAGAGAGAGAGAGAGAGAGAGAGAGAGAGAGAGAGAGAGAGAGTTACTTCTTTATAGATTTCGAAACGGCTGAGCCTATCTTTTGCGAATATCACACAAAGGTAATTTATATCTCTGGCAGTGTTCTTAGATATGTTTTGTATAGAAATTCATCCTATAAGTATCGGAAATCGAAAAAAAAAATCCGATCTTAAAAATAGTGTTTATAAATAAAAAATAATTTTTACAGATGAATATTTTACGTTACACCGATGTAACCTTGGTCGGTGTAAAGTAAAGTATTCCCCTGTAAAAATTCTTCTTTTTTTATCTATAAGAAAAGCAAGACTATTTTTAATATCGTAAAACCCAAATATCAGCTGACGTGATATTGTAAACAAACACAGACGGAATTTGACGAACAACATTATTATTATTATTATTATTATTATTATTATTATTATTATTATTATTATTATTATTTCTTTTTCTTTTTTTTTTCTTGCGAATTAGTCCACCGGGCAAATTATTCCTAGTAAAATATAATATTCAACAGGGGATTGATTGTTCAATAATACGTATGCAATCTGCATAAATAAAAATATCATATTTAAGCGTTTTGTACGACAGGGCAACATTAGTATATATATATATATATATATAATATATATATATATATATATATATATATATATATATATATATGTGTGTGTGTGTGTGTGTGTGTGTGTTTGTGTGTATAAGTTAATATCAAATATGGAAAAATCATTTACTTAGGCTCCAAAAATTCAACATGAACAACCAATCTGTGTACGATCGTTTCTGAGACGATACAAAATTTTATTCAAATAAAGCCCCTTTATCAGCACTGGGATTGAACAGTAAACACTATATTGTTTCATAGTTTCCTAGTGAATAAAAATGACCACGCTATAAAGGGAATGCCTACTACTTAGGCAACAAGTTTTCCAGACATGTAAACTCTTCCAGAAATGTTTGTGAACTTCGCCGAATTATGCTATTTCATGTCACACCCAAGTCGGATAGCTTATCAGCCCACATATGCTATTTCAACAGTTATTACCACTACGAGTAAGAGTACATTGAGAAACAAAGTGTTTAGACCTTTCCATCCGATTTGGTATATAAGGAAATAATATTGTATGTACATACAAAGTCGGCGATTAAGCATTTCTCTAGTTTCATGTGTCATTCGAAAGAGGCATTTGTATATTTTATAGCAGTTGGTCTCAATAAGCAAATCCAAGTTGCGCATTTCAACCCGCAGTTGGGTAGCTAGCGACACTAGTCAATATGGCGTTGGTGCGTGCATGCTACATCGATGGCTCGAAACAGCCTATTGCTTTCGCATCACGGACTCTCTTGCCAGTGGAAAAGAATTATTCTCAGATCGAGAAAGAGGCCCTAGGAATTATATTAGCAGTTTCAAAATTCCACCGGTTCTTGCATGGAAGACATTTTTTTCTACAAACCAACCATAAGCCGTTGATATCCATTTTTGGATAAAAAAAAGGGACTTCCAACATTTACTGCGAGCCGACTATTAAGATGGGAAACTATTCTGCTGAACTATAATTTTGCAATTCAATTTCTCCCCCTCAAAACAACTAGCCCATGCAGACGGTCTATCGAGACTGATTCCTGCCAAAATGGAACCTCTTGAAGATTCAGTAATTGCGGCACTACGTATTAATAGTGATGTAAAAACCATGATAAACAATATTATCCGCGAACTGCCGGTCACACTTCAGGAAATTAAGTCAGAATCCCTAAATGACAATTTCATTCAAACCACGAAGCAGAAATTAGCACTGGGTGACATCAGTTCAGACATTTTTTCTGGTTGCGACGAAATACTGTTATATGGTGAAAGGGTTGTCATCCTCCAAACCTTTCAAAAAAGAATGTAAAGCCTAATGAGAAGGTTTGTTCCTATTTACAATGCCTCCCCACGGGACAGAGTTAGACACCAGGGTCGTTTTTTTAATGTGGAGAAAAGGAACAAAAATAAAAATTGTCTCAGTCGTGAAGGATTTCTCCTTCACTGACAGAGAGCAAGAAATTTAAGTGCAGCATTTGAAGAACAGATACTACACTTTGATGTATTTATTTGCTCCCCCACTGAGCTAATTAGGCACAAGGCCGATTTTTAAAGTGAGGAGTGAAGGGGAAATGGGGACCAACTCCCCGGGGAGTAGGGGAGCTGGATAGTGACAATTGGTATGAAGGGTTGCCCCTACATTGACCAAGGTCTTATGTGTGGGGTTTCCATCACATATGGTATTTGCTTGCAGTATCTGCCGGAACAGAGGGTATTTATTTGCTCCTCCACCGAGCAAATTAGGCACAAGGCCGAATTTTAATGTGAGGAGTGAAGGGGAGGGGGAAGGGAAAAAGGGACTAGCTCCCGAGAGGTGGGAAATGGGAGGTGGATAGTGATTTGCCAGCTGGCCCAAGTAGGGTTGCCCCTACATGGACCAGAAGATTGCCACAAGGGCACTGGTCTTTGCTTGCAGCACCACCGATAACATATAAACCTTCGCCTAAGGCTGAACAACCATGGTCGAGGATTCACATCGATTGAACAGATAGTATTTATTTGCTCCCCCACCGAGCAAATTAGGCACAAGGCCGATTTTTAATGTGAGGAGTGAATGGGGAAATGAGGACCAACTCCCCGGAGAATAGGGGAGCTGGATAGTGACAATTGGTATGAAGGGGTTCTCCTACATTGACCAAGGTCTTATCTGTGGGGTCGCCCCCACATAGGATCTTTGCTTGCAGTATCTGTCAGAACAGATACTACACTTTAATCTGGGCCTGAAGGCCAATGTTTATTGGTCAGCTATGGACCAAGATATTACCGACATGGTGAAAAGATGCAAAGGCTGTGCTTTGGCTGCAAAAGCACCACCGATAACATATAAACTTTCGCCTAAGGCTGAACAACCATGGTCGAGGATTCACATCGATTGTGCGGGACCTGTGGAAGATTTTTACTACCTGATAGTAGTTGACTCTTACTCTTAATGGCCAGAGGTACTAAGTTGCAAAAAACCGACCACGGCAACAACGACAAATTTTTTATTGGAATTGTTTGCTCGGTTTGGGGTTGGTTAGCGACAACGCTACACAGTTCATCTCGACAGAGTTCTGAGAATTCTGCGAGACGTATCAAGTCAAGCATATTACGACACCCCAGTACCACGCCAGAAGCAACGGCCAGGCCGGGCATTAAAAAAGGCGTCCGGTACACCGACAGAAAAGGCTCTTCAGCAATTTCTGTAGGATAACAGAATCACGAGAAATCCGAACAAACCAAATGCGGTATCCCCAGCAGAAATCATGTTTGGACGGAAAATAAAACCCGTATTTGATAAACTGCTACCCAAACACATAGTACACAACAAAACCTCTACAATGTCAACGAAACGGTTTAACAAGGGAGATAACGTATATTTTAGACATTTTAGAAATAACGTTTCTTTTTGGGAACGGGGCACGGTCTTACGAAGAATCGGCCATGTTACATTCAGGGCCCAAAGTTCCAACATAAAATGCACCTGAACCAAATCAGGAAACGCTTCTACGAGGATCAAGACGAACCACCGGAGGACGGCAGTGAGGCGATTGAAACTGTTTATGACTGTTTTGACATAGACCCTCCAAAAGGGATGTCAGAACAGAGACGCTCCGGCAGAAAGAGGAAGCGCACAGACCCCTTGGTGGTCTGCCCCAAAAGGAAGAAATACTGATTTTCACAACCGCGGAAATCAGCTTGGGAGGGGATGTTGTGGGGGAATCACCCTCTAAATGGACTGTTATATCCATTATATAAACCATAGACCTTTTGATTCCACGTGTGGAATAAACACCAGAGCGACTCTCACCTGCTCGTTGACGTTTACTACTCTTTTCAGTTGTAACCTTTTTACGTTGTTCTGTTTTCTTTGTGGCTTATTGCAAGCCATAACAGATCAAAGTCTACGATTTGACAGGACTTTTCTTTCTTGTTAATTATTACGACATCCGGTGTTCTTGCTAGGATGGGTTTATCAGTCTGTATGCCCATTTTGCATAAGATTTTGTGATTCTCGTGTTGCCGGCTTATGCTTGTGTTCCGAAATGGTGTTTGCGTCCTTCTTCTATTTATTTATTTGTTCGTTTACTTTTACTTATTACTTCGTTTTCTTTTTACTGTTTCTTTTACGGGTACTTTTAAGTGTCTGTGTTCTTATCAAAGTTCTTACTTATATGGGTGTGTGTATGCTCTTATTTCTTGCCTAGAAAGGTCTCGACGTGTACGTGCAAATACATAATCGTACATACCTGCTTGCCTTCTCCAGCGTATATCTTCTTGGACGCTGGTCTGCCATCTCGTGGGGAGTGGTCACTGCTGCAGACAGACGCATTGATAACACAAGATGGATTTTGAAGTTTTAATTCTTTTATTAAAAGGCAAGCCTATCTGAACCCTGGTTGCCGCGGAGAGACCCTAATCTCCTGTCTGTTCCATCTGCAGGCCAAAGCCAATTCTCTGATGTCGTCATCAACCGGAAGCCTGACCACAATTCAGTTTCATCCCTAATTTCCGGTTCACGTCACCCCTAATTTCCGGTGCATTCTATCTAGGTTATTAAAGGTGATTGAATTTGATGGGTGTAAAATCTAACCTTCGCTTACCCTGCTAAATCACTGATGGGAAACCCGAAATGCTTATATAACTTCTATTTCTTAAAACTACCTATATAGCATTTAAGCTGGGATTCCCAATACAACACTTGTACCATTTGTCTGTGCGTTTGAGATGTAGTTGTTTGCATAATTCCCAGTGTGCTGCCCTCCCCACTTGGTCGTGTCTGTTCTTGTATTCCTTTTAGACCAGTTTACTGCATTCACTTACTATATGGTGTATCGTTTCGTCTCTTTGTTCACAGTTTACTGCTTTCTTGTGTTTTGTCGATCTTTACTTATCGAGTTATCTTGTGTTGCAATTATCAGGGTTTCAGTTTCTCAGCTTAGGTGTCATTTTCGCATCCATATCCAAGTCTTTTGTCATCTTTAGGAACCTTCCATGTAGTTGTTTCTCTTCCCATTTTTCTTTTCTCGTCTTATCCTTTATCTCTCTGTTTTCTGTTTTGTCGGTTTTTCAGTATCTCACGCTGCTACGATTTTCCTTTCCGTGTTTTGCGTTATGCACCTTTCTAATTCTTTTCTTGTGTCATACACACAGTCTTGCTTGTATACAAACTCTCCCGCCTTCTTTTCTTTTCACGTAGAGTCGGTCAACATCATCCTTTGGGTATAGTGCATTGTGCAAGGTCATGAGTTTCCTGGTCTTCTGATCGAGCTGTTTCAGTTCTTCTTTAGTCCATCCTATTAATGGTCCTGCGTATCTTACTAGTGATGCTGCCCATATATTCATACTTTTTATTAGGTTTCTGCTTTATAATTTTGTTTCTAGAAGTTTTCTTGTTCCCTTGAGGTATTCCTTTCCAATTCTCTTATTCATTTCTGTGGCTTTGGTGGTGTCTGCTTCCAGAACTCACAAGTATTTATAAGTGTCTTGTTCCCCTAGAGCCCCAATCAGTTTGGTCGGGTAGTTCTTTTGTTATCTCCAGTTTTCCCTTTTTAATAACTAGTAGTGTGCACTTTTCCATACCAAATTCCATTTGGATATCTTGGTTGAAGATCATGATAGTGTTTATTAGTGTCTCTATTTCATTTTCGTTCCTTGCAAAACATTTCAGGTCGTCCATGTACATTAGGTAGTTCATTTTTTTCCTCTGTATTAGAGAACTTATATCCAGCTTGGCAATTTCTCAGTATATTGTTCAGGGGCATCTTGACTATGATGAACAGCAATGTTGATAGTGAATCTCCTTGGAAGTTGCCTCTTTATGTTAATTTCTGTTATGTGTTGTCCATCAGCTGTCAGTTCCAGTCTCCATAAATTGAATTGGGACACATCTAAAAATATGTATTCTTTCATAAAGCAGTAACAGCCTAAAAACGCCAGTGGACCGCCAGTGACCGCCAGTGCTTGTCAGTGTCCGTCAGTGTCGACAAGCGACCACTTCTGACATAAAGTGACAGTAATTACCTTAAAATGACGATGTCCGTCACGGGATGACAGTGCCCGACATTGGAAGTATATCACTTGGCCCTCTCAAGAAGTGTCAGTAACTATATTTGATTTCATTTCAGAGCAGTCCAATGGAGCCCGACACTGGTCAAGATCGATAATTGTAGTAAACGCAAATAACCGCATTAACTTAACTTAGAAGCAGTATCATAACAGCCGATAATGCTCATGGCTGCCAGTGACCGACACTGTATGCCGAGAATTAAGTTTAAGGTTGTAAAGGTAGCCCCAAACTAGCACTAATCATTAAGCATTAACAATTAACCAACAGTCAGTGGCTTCTTTCTGCTAGCTGCTCCTGGCGGACAATGGAAGTCAGATGCCCGCTATTTTCTAATCTGATAGTGACTACTACTTAACACGTAGTTTAATTTGTTTTCGAGGGAAGAACCTTTACCTATTCTGTTCTGGCTTTGTGCCATACTTCAGCAGGGAAGCGCTAGTTTTTCTAGCTATAAATATTTTAATGTATAACATTGCATTATTTTCTATATTAACTTTATATTACAGTATCCCTGTACAAAGCAGACTTCAGTTTATTCAAAACTAGCATCGTATATACAACATATATCTTTAGTATTGGACTACCCAGCTATCTAAATTAACGTTATGTTATATTATATTTGAATACAAAATCGGAAAACTTTATTTCAAAAGTGTAATATATATATATATATATATATATATATATATATATATATATATATATTTAAAGTGATGATTGTGCAGTTTCAACGAGAGAAAAAATGTATATTTAAAAGAGTGTAGCCATCAATCAATTGTGGGGGGTGGAGTTCAGCCTTTTATCATATTTTATATTTTAAAATAAAAATATAATAAAAGGCTGAAAAACCCACAATTGTTGATGGCTACACCCTTTTAAATATATATATATATATATATATATATATATATATATATATATATATATATATATATATATATATATATATATATATGTGGGGGGTATGTATTGGTAATAAAATACGTATATTAATAAAAAAAATCACTCTATATTAAAAAAATGTTTTCCTCACATATTTTTTACTCTAATAACTTTTCGGGTAAATTGAAGCGGCTGGTACTCAAAGGAATTGTCATATTTCATCATTTTTTTTGTTTTTTGTCACAACAGTGACAAGGTAAATTAATCAACCGCGAACATATGTGCAAATCAAAATTTCTTTCCGATTTTTGTAGATTTCTGTTTTTTTTTTTTTAAATTCATTTTGTAAACATTGATTTTGCTGATTTTACGGAAATGTAAATTATCATACAAAAATGCCTGATTTGCACTTGGTCTCGCGATTAGCAAAAAACTTACCATTTTTCAATGAGAAGGTAAAGCCTGGGAGGGTGGGTGTTATAGGAATGAATAGAACCAAACCTCAGGCAGACAGAAACAAATTCACTGTCGAACTGATTGCCGAGGACGTGTCCCCTATTGGTACGAATAACGCCTACTATAGCCGTGCCAGGTAAAAACACACACATAGAAACGATAGAAATCAATAATTTAGTAAGAATGTTTGTATTACCCCAGAGAGGATTTAATAATTGTAATAATACTAGCAAACAACAATTCAATATGAATATGTCAATAAGTATACTAGACTACCAGATTCTCCTCGACACAAAACGTAAGAAATAAATATATTGATTCAGAGACCTTCTAGCATAAATTCTACCCAAATTTTGTGAGCTTAATCTCTGGTAAAGAAACTTAAAGAAATGAAAAATGACGCACACCTGTCTAAAAGAAAAGTTACAATGAAAATAGTGGATAAAATTAAGAGCCGTAATTTTAAAATTACCGACTATGGTAAGATACACCTGAAGATGATCGTAGGTTACACAGAGCGAAACGTTGCGAAAATAATACGATTCTGACGCATCTATTACTAATGGAGATTTGGTATCAGTCTGTCTGAACTCTAAAGTATATTATTACTTCTATTAATAATGAGTTTTTATCTGTCTGAAACCATACTATGTTATGACATCATCACGTTAACACACCGGTTCTCGTCAGATCACCGAAGTTAAGCAACATTGGGCCTGGCTAGTGCCAGATTAGTGACCATTTGGGAATTCTAGGTGCTGTATGTGCTCTCCGCTTATCTCGGCATTGTTTCCAGTCGTCATGAACCATCACTTGCTACTGGTATGTAAAAACACCGACTCAGCAGAGATGTGGTTGGTGATTGCACAAGTTTTACCACAAAACTTCCACGCGCAAGCACCCTTGCAATGGGTATCCATAGTCTGTCAATACTGAAAGAAATTAACTGTATGTTGATGTTTAATGCAGTTTCCTCAATTAAAAAGGTTAGTGTAGTATCTGTTGTCATTTTTACCACGTTACTAGGACTTACGTTCTCTTTTTGAAGCAACGTCGTATATTTTAATTCGTCATGATATCGTAATCGCAGGCATTACTACCTTATTTTTTATGGAGGTGTAGTATCTGTTCTGTAGTTACGATATCATACCTTCAGGGATTATGTTAGCCTTTTCTTGGTGGTGGGGGGTAGTGTAGTATTTGTTCCGTTTCCATGAAACTATCCTCCCAGACATTCTTTCTTCCATTCGGGACACTATAGAATCTCATTTGTTTTCATAAGACTACCCTCCCGGGCATTACATCCTTTTTGTATGTTATATATTTGTTCGTCATAACAAAAACAGTCCTGTTCAGTCTTGTAAATCCTTGAAAATCACCCCGGATGTTATTAATGGACATATAAGCATAGTGGATAAATGGTTAAAGGCTATTCATAGTTATAAGTAAATTTTCTAATCCGGATTTCCAAGGGAGGATGGAATAAAGTCAGGTGAGATCAGCCCGTTTCAATAATTGAATGAAATAAAGGAGTAAGTTAAAAATTCCAGGAAAGATTGGCATTCCGTCAAAAACATCCCCCTCCTCAAAAAAAAAAAAAAAAAAAAAAAAACGATCAGAGAGTACGACGACTGAGTCGATTTGATCATAGCGATAAACAAGATGACAACAAAGAGCCCGGATCATGATAATAATGTAAATGTTATCTCTGCTGTTTGAAATGAGTTTTCTTTGAAAATTGTGCGAAAGTAAATAATATCGCATAATCAAATACGATCGGGTTAATTTATCTTTAGTGTTATGGTTCAATGATTCAAAAATGTTTAATATCTCTCGCGATCGCCTAAGATAAGAAAATAAAAACGTTGCCCGTGTCCGTTTCAATGGCGATTTTCGTATTATTAGCAGGTAGGGCCAATATATTTGCTGGCGGACTGTATGACGTCTAATTGAAAGAGAACGGTTTGTTTGCTCCCAAACTGCGTTGGTGTCGTAATCATTTCGCTAATAAAACGAAATCCCAAGTCAGAGAACATGAACAAATATGCGCGATTTGTCTGCATTAACGTTGCCAAGCAATTCTGTTGACAAATTACATCTCTTTTATTATTGATGAGGGTAAGAACATTTATTTAAAATCCTTTATTCGTGATATTATTATCTATATAATAATAGGATAGCGTGTGTGTGATTTATTTTGTTTTTCACGCTTACATCCGAGTAACCGTCGTTTAATTGTTATGAACTTCCATTGTAATAAATAATTTTACCAAGATTTCTTCATAATTTTTGGCGCAGTCCCGTGATAATGGGTTCCACAGATGGAAAGTTCTTCAAAAACATATCTGCATGAAAATACCGTTAAGCGTTAGGCATAGAAGGGAAGAAAGGACAGTTATTTGCAACAGTGGTAACAGGACGAGTTCTTGCTGTGAATATTTCACACGAATACCCCAAAATGGGATCCAAATCGAGCACTTCATTGGATATAATGACAAAGAACAGAAAAAAAAACTAGCAACGTATTTTTTAAGAAAGATATCGATGATTGAGATGACGTTTCTAGATATTCTATAGATAAATTGCGAAGCAAACCTTTCTGCCAAGCCATGTTAAATACCTTTTATATGCCAAGAGCTATTGCTCTATGGATAAATCCTCCATTAATTGATTCGCAGCTTCTGTGCAATGTTATAATCAGCACTTCTGCATTTGATCTTCCAGGATGAAATCTATATTGCTTGTCAATGAGTAGATTGTTTTTGTAAATGTGGTCGACGACTTGTTGATTTATCACAGATTCAAACAACTTACTCATGACACAGAGAAGACCGATCTCCAGCATTTTTGAAAATTGAGCCGGCTGAAGGAGTTTTCCAAGGTGATGAGAAACATTTTCGCTTCAAACATTGAACAGATTGTAAAAATGTCAGATATTTCAGGCCGCAACTTTTTAAGTACTAATATCGGAATGTTATCTGAGTCATTCATCTCGCTGGCACTTCCCTCGGTTCTCGATAAGTTTGGCAACATACTGGACCGATATATGGACGCCACTTAAACGGTTTAGCGCCTTAGGAATGAAATTTAAGCGGTAGGCGGCCAGGATTGCAAAGAGTGTAATTTGGTACAAAGTTTTTTTTATTTGCAAAAGTTTGGCGTATATAAGACGCCGGAGAAAGCATGGTGTTGTTGTGTGATTTGCTATTTGCTTTCTCGCTCCCTCACCTGAATTTGTTTTATCTGATGGATAGAAAAAAAAGCATATGTTTTACTCGCTAATTTTGTGTAACATGTATGAAAATACATAGAGTTATTATATACAAATACATACACATTGGTTTTTATTATAGCCATTGCGATGGTTTATATAACCCCGACTTGATCTATGGGACTTTCCCAGATCAGAATGTGTTTATTTGAATAAGTTCATGTATGTAAGGCACAATCACGTTGACACGCCAGATCACCGAAGTTAAGCAATGTTGAGCCTGGCCAGTACCAGATGGGTGACCATTTGGGAAAGATAGGCGCTGTATGTACCTTCTGGGAAGGTTGGGCGTGGGGCAAGCACCCTCACCCTGTAAAAAGAACTCCTCGCTAGAAGACATCTACAAAAGTTGTAGATGGCCTATGCTCCCCAAGGGCTATGGATGGATGGAAGTTCATGAAAAATATAAAAGAAGACGTTCAAAATTTAATTTTGTTATATAACCATTTTATTAGGATTTTATTATGAATGCTATCAAACATATTTCATGTAAATTTAAGCGTGTACTGTTTGTTTCTTATACTGGGTTTTGTATAAAATTGATATCACATATTTTGCATTTCAATGCAGATAGTGTATAACTGTATGGTTTGCATTACAAAACGAGGAAATGTTAATGTTGCAGTATTAATTGGTTAATTGAGTTCAAATAATTATGAAATAATTGATGAAAAGAAGTTGGAATGAACATATTCTTAGGAAAAAATATTGTCAATTTTTTATTTAATCAACTATTTAATTAAAAAAGGTCATATGTTCTGTAATTGAATTGCAAGCCGAGACATCACTTTTGAATTTGAAAATGTAATTTTGAAAGTGTCAAGCAAACAGCTGCAGGAGAAATACTCAAACAAAATTTTGAAAGGTTATATTATTCAGGTTGAATTGAGAAAGACTTGTGTATAACAAAAATCTGAGTAATGATTTCTAGGAAACAATTTATGTTGGCAAATTCAAAAGGTCACAATAGTCAGGACAAGTTTGAAAAAATTACTTATCTGTCAACGACAAAGAACAGAAATATTAGTATGAGGTTGTATTATTTTAGAAAAAAAAACAAGCATTCTAGATATTGCGAGTTGGTTCCAGGTCTAATCTCTTGGGTGAAACAAATTCTCCCATTGGCTAACCAATCATAAGAGATTAGCGAATCACAAAACTCGTCTAAAATAAGAGTTCTTAATAAAAAAAAACTGACACTTGGAGAATTACACCAGAAGACAACCGATCAATCTGAGAGACAGTTTGAAAGAAGAACAAAAACAGAAATTAAAACAATTTTTTTATTGTTTAAAGGACAAAAGCACGAAGTTAATTTTAAAGTTCTACGATCAAGAATTAACACCAGTCAATTATTCAACTTGTCCTTTCTCCTCGACAAACATAACATAGTTTATTTTTATTTTTTATTTTTTTTTAATATCATTTTCACTCCACAGTGCCACTTTATGTAGGGGGGTTCCATCGGGGACATAAGTTGCAGTGATACTATGTAGGGAGTTGAGTAGCAAGATGTCTGTTCACATTACACTTGAACTTCTGCATGTCAGTACATTTGAGAAAACAGGAACTCTGAAGGGAGTTCCAAAGTCTAGCAGTTCTGGGGGAAAAAACAATTAGAGTAGAAGGCTTTCTTACACCTAGGGATCTCTACTGTGTAGTGGTGGGATATTGCTGCTTGTCGGGTTTGTCGGGGGTATTTACGCTGAGAGTTCTTTTTATTCTTGTTGCACACCAATGTCCCAATAAAAATTTGCTATTATGCACAGTGGGGTTTTCTACTTTTGATGTTGCTGACAGATCTTACTTGTTGCGTGAACATCCAACAGAGCAACAGGGTCCTGGATTTAACTTTAAACTACAGTATCGGCCATAATATAAGGAACGGAAAAAATTTACAATTATTCATGTATATTTAAAAAATTAGAGCATGGGTTTTTCTGAAATACTCAGAATAAACAAATAGAACCAATGTGTATAAACTAGTACCAAAAAAATAAAATAAAATAAAATAAAATTACGATTCAATATTGAGAAATATTTTAGTTTAAAATTATATCTGTGGATTTATCCTGGCCAAAAGTTAAGGAACGAAATAGAAACTTTATGTTTTTTTTAATGCAAATGTTTTAAAAAATAAATTCATTCAATATTTAGTTAACATCCCTTTATTCTTTATGACCTCACTGCATCTTTGACCACAAGACTGGATTAGTTTCTTGCAAAATTCAGGATTTATCTTTTCCCACTCTTCCTTCAATAAATCCCACAAATGATTTTGATTTTGGGGATTCCTCGTCTGTGCTCTTTCTCCAATCATTTTCCAAACATTTTCTATCGGATTCAGATCCGGACTCTGCGCTGGCCAGTCCATTACTCTTATTTCTTCTTCCTCGAGGTAACTTATCACTTTTTTTAGCTTTATGGCAAGGGGCGTTATCTTGCATAAAAATGCTTGGCTGATTAGGTGAAAGGCGTAAGCTCTCAATGACATGTTGTTGAAGGAACTGCTTATAAGTCTCCGCATTAACCCTACCATAGATTCGAACTAGAGGGCAAACTCCTTCCGAGGATATCATACCCCACACCATTACACTTCCCCCTCCGAATTTAAGTGTTTTTAACACATTTGGAGGATAATCGTTCACCTGCTTTACGCCGTACATGCTTCTTTCCATCAGATCCAAACAAATTGAACTTGGATTCATCGCTGAAGTCAACCTTAGCCCGTTGTTCAGCAGTCCAGACGACATGCTCATGGGCAAACTTCAAACGGCTATTTTTGTTCTTCTTGGAGATCAAAAGGTTTAGATACTGGCACTCTGGCATGCAATCCGGCAGCTGCTAACCGTCGAGAAACAGTTTTTCTAGATATATTTTTCCCAGTATGTTCATTAAAATCACGAGAAATTGATGTTGCGGATTTGAATCGGTCACTAAGAGCCTGCCTTACCATAATCCTATCTTCTCTTTGAGACGTTTTAGGGGGTCTGCCGGATTTAGGGGATGCTTCTAATGTATTTTATTCTTATATCGAGCTATCACATGATGAACAACACTTTTTGATCTTCGAACGATATTAGAAATTGTTGAAATTGATTTCTTTTCTTTGTAATTTTGTCTAAAATTAATTTTTTCGTTGAGAGACAGAGTTTTGCGAGTCGATGACGCCATTTTTCTTTGTTGTGCTGCAATCAGCAGTTCCAATATTAAAAACTAACTATTTTTATGTAAATTTTAGTCTCTTAAAAATAAATTTTCTATTTCGTTCCTTAACTTTTGGCCAGGATAAATCCACAGATATAATTTTAAACTAAAATATTTCTCAATATTGAATCGTAGTTTTTTTTTGGTACTAGTTTATACACATTGGTTCTATTTGTTTATTCTGAGTATTTCAGAAAAATCCATGCACTAATTTTTTAAATATACATGAATAATTGTAAATTTTTTCCGTTCCTTATATTATGGCCGATACTGTATATTCGATGGTGAGGCCCCAGCTATCGGGCTTTGGGGAGCGTGGAACCACCCCTTAATTACCATTGCTCCCAGGTCCACTCTTACCCGGAGTGGTAGTACCTGTTAGGGTCCCAACTATGGATTAAAAGAAACTGATTTGAAAAAAAAAAAAAGCAAAAATCAAATATACTCTATCAAAAACCTTTTCTTCAAAATCACCGGATTCGGCATGAAATAACATGAAAAAGGGTTGATATGCCGTAAAAAACAACCAAACAAAACCAACAGAGCAACCAATCGTCGTATCGTAGCGGTGGCTAAATATTGTGCCGTGAAACCTAGTTATCCACCCCAAGTTACCTGCGCGGAATATTGCGCAACATTTTGTCTCGTGACCCAAACATGACCCTGGCACAGGACCTCATATATATTTTCACCTAAATGCTATGAAAAATCACTCATATATAAATGCTTGTCGACAATCGATTAGTAAGTGATATATATTCACCTGAAACCGAATAAAGAAATATCTATGAAAATATTAACACACCCGTCATTGATGTTAAAATTGTGTGCGTCTGAGAAATATATAAATTTTCCAGCCAAAATCATTCCTGCCGTTGTTATCATGAATGCATAATAATATTTATCGACGAGTTGATCATCGATATTCATTTGATCACAAAACTTGCGCAAAACACGCAGACCAAATCAATTTCATTATTTGCGCCACATTTTTTTTTTTGGCTAGAAACACAATCTATAATTATCCACGAGGCAGCTATAACTATGTTTTTTTTTAATATAGGTGATACCTCAACCCATGTAATCATTTTATATAATATATGCACAACCCCATGTTTTTTGTTTGTTTGTATGAATTATTAAAGACACAAGCTACACATTTTGTCAATTCTGTGTTAAGCGAGGAATAATCTAACCTTGTTTATGCGGTTTAGGTTTGGAAAATTAATCTTTTGCGACACTATTTCCAAAAACACAAAAACAAAAACAAGTAAGACCATAGTTATTTTTTTACTCAAACAAGGCTAATCGCCCCTTGGACGTAAAGAGCTACTATTTGGGACCATGCTTAGGGAAGATAAACAAGATATTGATTTACGTTACATTCAAATTTCTGCATATTAGTACAGTCATGGAGGCAGGTAACAGAGAGGGAGATCCAAAGTCTAGCTGCCAGTGGAAAAAAAACTATTAGAGTAGAAGACTTTTTGGTATTTAGCGACCCTAAGAGTGAAGGGGGTGATTTTGTTGCTTAGCGGGTATGTCAAGTCCAATTAGTTCATCAGAGCACATCCCATACTTACTGCTACATATCTAGAAAACGCAGCTGTTAAACCAGATATAGTGATTTGGGACAGAGCAAACAAAAAAGCAACCGTAATAGAGGTCAGTGTACCCAATGATACAGGGGTTAACAGAGCTGAGAGGGAAAAGATAACAAAGTATCAAGGACTTATGTATGATATGAAACGAAATTGGAAATTAAAAGACGTTTCAATTATACCAGTCATCATAGGAGCAACTGGGCTTATGAAAAAGAACTTTAAAAAGTACATAGCAAGCATATTCGGTGAACCAAGTGCAAGTGAAATACAAACGATTGCACTGAAAGGGACGGCTAGAATCCTGAAAAGATCTCTTGGTTGGACTCACTAAAATAGGGGTAAATGTCAGACATCTAGTTGGATGTCCCATCCCCTAGAAGAAAAAGTTTAAGAAAAATGAAAAAAAAAAGAAATAAATAAAACAGTCACATGGATGCAACATTGCGGCGATGCGACAGGGTTTGCAGCTTAGTTGACAAAACGGGACGTATTAGATTGGATACTCTTGTTTGGACCCTATCCAAGAGGGAGAGACAATTGGTAGATTCATCAGCCCAGATGCTATGGTGGTGTTCATTTTCACTTGTAGGTCACCGCTCAGAACTCTCTTCGCTACCAAACAAAGTTCCAAATTGACTCCAGAATTTAGTTGGGGATGATCTATTCTGTTCATGACACCCTTTTCTCTCGCAGGACAGATATTGCTAGCCTCTCTCTTCTCTATCGTTATTTCTACTCAACTGAATATTTATTTATTTTATTTAGCGAACTTCTATTCTCGTCGTCATTCGGCCTTTCTCAGATGGTAAACCGTGACATCTGAAATTTTTTATTAGGATTATTAAAAGTACTATTCGAATCAAAGTTTCGGCCGATCGCACCTCTGGCCTTCTTCAGGTATATATTTCTTTTAACTTGAAAACCTTCTTGTAGAACTTAGGAGCCGTAGTCGCACAACTAGAATTAATAGAAGAGCACATTGTTTATTTCAGGTTGACAAAAACACGATTGAGCATCTAGTGGCAGCATGGAAGATTTTAGAGTACATGGTCTTATCAAATGGTCACCTATTTTATTACTGGCCAGGCTCAACTTCGTGATCCAACAGGAGCCGCTGTGTCAAAGGGATTATCCCGAATATAATATACTAGTGGGGTAACGCGGCTTTGCCAGGGTGGAGATGAAGTTGGGTTTGGATACAGCTACTAACTCGAAAATAAAAGAACGGATAAAAACAGGAAAATGTAATCGGGCAGAAAAAGGAGCAGTATAAAACAAAGTGAAACTAATTCAGTTTTAAAATGTAAAATTTGTTTTAAGCGAAATAACCTTAAAAAAAAAAAGAAAACAAAAGAAAAAATCACATTACGTAACCCAAATGTTAAAACTTCCTTTTTAAAACCTCTAATGAAAAAAATCGAAATAAGGAAATTGTTTTTAAAATTACAAAACGATCCTGTTTTTTTTATATAAAAAAAGATCAGTTATAAAAAGTAGAATTTGTTTTAAGCGAAATAAGCGTTATAAAAAGGATTAGTTAAAAATAAAATCACATTACGTAACTCTCGAAATAAGAAAAATTTTATGGCAAATAAAAATCCTTTAATCCTGATAAAATGTTAAAACTTTCTTTTAAAACCTGTGATAAAAACAAATCGAAATAAGGAAATTTTTATTTAAAATTACAAAACAACGCCGTTTAAATAAAAAAAAAAAGACCTCCGTTACGTGTACTCAGACGTGGAAACTATAGTTTAGGACACAACCTCCTAATCCACTATCCCACGAGACTGAGAGCGAAATAATGTCGAAAATTCTTTTATTTAAACGAATTCAAAAAATAATGTGTGACTGCGCATGCGCAGTTTTCGAAAGGCACGATTTTTCAGATCTTCCCTTGGTTTAAGTATTTATTTCTAGGAAATCCAGCATGCTTCCACTGGAAACTCTGTCTGTTGGTCTCTAAATCACGGCAGTAGATCCAGCTTTCATTGCAAGTCACCAGAGCACCAAGATCTCTGAGCACCCTTGGCATAAACTTTGCACAAACTTTCCGCATCTTCAGACAATTGCACTTAAGAGGACAGCGAGGATAATTAAAAGAGCTCTCGGATAGTTTCAATAAAAAGTAGGGAAATGTTGGCAGCTGGTTTGGCTGCCCCATACACAGCATTACAATCTTCAAAGAAAGAACACGAAAAAAAGAAATACCAGGAAGAACAATTGGAAAAAAAGTCATGCGCTATTCGTCATGACAATGCAATTTATACAGCTATACCTATAAAACGGAGCTATTATCAAATCTGACATAGATGTGGGACAAGAAAGAGAAAAAAAGCGATCTTAGTAGATACCAGTGCCCCTAAATGATGCTCGGTTAAACTGATCCGAGAGGGAAAAGTTTACGAAATATCATTGTTTTATGGACATAAAAAAATATTTGGGTTTTAGAAAGATCTCCATACTTTCATTAATTATAGGAGAAATCGAACTTATGTAAAAGAACTTAGAAATATACCAAGTAAACCGAGTGCAAACAAAATACAAAATATTACACTTTAAAGGGAAGTTAACATCTTTAAAAAAAAAAGAAATTTCGCTTGAAAATTTATAGTGTAGCGAGTGAATGACTGGCATCTGGAAGAATGCCCATCCCCAGCGAGAACAAACTGATAAGAAAGCTGAATATATATATATATATATATATATATATATATATATATATATATATATATATATATAATATAAAGCTGAATGTGTGTGTGTGTGTGTGTGTGTCTGGTCACGAATAGGCTCCTATATGGTTGACTATTTTAAAAAACTGATTGCATATAAGGATAGATGTATCGAGACACAGGTATGGGTATGTTTGATCTGGAAGAACAGTGGTTCATTAAAATTGTGGGGTCTGCGTTCGCGCCTGGTCCACAAAGTATGGGAATAAAAATTAAAAAATTAAAAAAAAAAACGTTTACAAGTGTTTTTGATATAGATGTACATAATAATACTTTGATAAGTATGTTTTAACTTAAATAGGGATGGTATAATAAAATTGTGGGGTCTGTGTTCGCGCCTGGCCTCCATAGAATGGAAATAGGCACAGACTTTAATAAAGACTTTTCATATCTATCTGCAGACGTATACTTTGATAATTATGTTTCAGTTTGAAGAAATATGGTATAATAAAATTATGGGGTGTTCGTTCGCGCCTGACCTCCATAGAATGGAAATATGTCACAAAGTTTAACAAGGTTTTTTAATATAGATCCACAGAATATTGTGATAAGTTTTTCAGTGTGAACAGATATGGTATAATAATAAATTATGGGGTTTATCTATTTTATTTTTACTTTCATCATATTTTGCTTTGGTTTTGATACCCCCAAATTCGAAGCTATCTCATTACAACCCTTCCTTTTCATAACCTATCATACTTTAATAAATCAGAGTCCATTTTCTGTAGACTGATTTTGAACCCAGTCAACGACGGGTACTTTTGCTAGTATATATATATATATATATATATATATATATATATATATATATATATATATATATATATATATATATATATATATATACTAGCATGAGTACCCAGCGTTGCCTGGATTTACATACAGTTCCGTTTGGAACACACCTGCTACACTTCATCATGGGTAACATGGATACCCTCACAACAATTCCATAAATAAAAGAACGGATAAAAACATGTAATTTTAATTGTTCCTTAAAAGAAGAAGTACCTGATACCCTCTCCACCAGATATTTCGGCAGAATGGATACAGATAGAAGAAACTATTTCCCGGATATTGAGTACTATAAATACCCACCCTAAAAATAAATAATTAAAAATAAATCATTAGAACTTTTGTTTCACTAAAGGTAACAGCGAATGCCTGCGTGATCGCAAAAATAAATAGATAAATAAAAATAACCAAGTAGATAGAACTCCTAAAAAAAAATCAACAATTAATTTCAAAACAATTAATTTCAAAACAATTAAATTAAATTTTTCATCATTTTATGCTTCTAATGTAATCTCCCTCCAAAATAACAAAAATGAATTTGTCATATGTTGGGGTTCATTTTGTTTATAAAAGTGTAAGGTGAAAGTACAGAATGGTGTCATAAAATTAATTAAATTTATAATTATTTTATGTTTCAAATGTAATTCCCACGCCCACCAAACAAAAAAACTGTATTTGTCATGTTTTGCCCCATCCATCTCGATTGCTAAATTTGAAAAAAAAATGCTAGAGATGATATATCTCGTTGAATGCTTTGTGGCCAAAATTGGTGTTCATTTTTACGTTAAATTTATATAGAAAAGTGATCCCCCACTTTAAAATGTTAATTTTCTTTTTTTTCGAAATGACTTCTTTCATATTATTTATAAAGATTGTTTAAACGTATTAGGGCCCCAAAAAAGTAGGTCCTAATTTTTTAGAGGTTAAAAGTCGCTGAGTCACGTCGTAAAAATTTACCTTTTTTTAAAATTAGAAATTAAAGTTTATAATCGATGAGATTAACATGAAAAAAAAGAAAGAAAAGTGTAAATTGTGGAATTCAGAGGGGGGCAGTAGATGCTATTTTTTTTAGTATTAAACAACAATGGGTCACATCGTAAAATTTGTGATTTCTGTACAGCTGTTTAAAGAATAATAACAACAAACAAATGAAATGATTGGAAGATACTAAGGGGCAAATAACTCTAAAAGTTTTTTAAAAATTCGATGTTGAAATAATAATTCCCCCAAAAATAAATGTTATCAATATAATTATTGTTTAAAATGTATTAAAAACAATTTTAAATAAAACACTGAAAACAATTCTCTCGCTAGAAACATTAATTAAGATACCGCTATTTAATAAAATCGATTTTTCTTAATGTCATATGCAAATGACATAATCTTTTTATTGTATCTAGTTTCCAAGAATGAAGCTATATATAGAAATAAATGAAAGAGTAAAGTAAGGAAACTTTTGTATATATTAATCAAATTGTGAACAAACAAAAAAACAAACAGACAGGATTACGGATTTATATATATAATAGATGTGCCAGTTGTATCGATTGTTTTCCTAGATGTAAATCCAATGAAACTCGGGTGATTATTAAAGAGTGCTCAATGCACGACAGAGCTGATATATAGACTGTTTGTTATACAAACATTATTGGTTACATATGTGCCTTTATGTTTTACTGGAGTCCCAATTAAGAGACAACACTTCATAAGACCAAAAAAGAATCGATATTTTTAAATTCGATTCTTATATATATATATATATATATATATATATATATATATATATATATATTCTTTTGTATTTACTTTTTTTTACAATATATATTTCCTAAATTAAACCCGTTGTTCGCATTTTTTACATAATCCTTTCCTTGGGCCATAACTGAGGAAAACCGAATTTTTAAACCGGTGTTTAAATTAGATTTTTCAACGTCTGTTATCGAAGATTTATCGCTAGTTGTTGTCCACAAAAAAAGAAAGAAAAATCTAATTTAAAACACCACAATCTTCCAGAAAAAAAGAAAAATCTAATTCAAAACACCGCAATCTTTCTAGAAAAAAAAACAAAAAACAAAAAACAAAACTGTATTCGAACTAACTTCGTGTTATTCAAAGGATTCATTCTAACAACATCAACCTTGAGACATGGTATTTGAACCGGCAGATAGTGTTCTAAAATCACTTGCAACGAACCATTTAGAGAATCGGTACCATGGAATCATAGAACCGGACGACTGAACGTTTTAAGCACCTGTAAGCAACTCTGAAATTTGCACTGAAATCTACAAGATTCTGACAGATTGTTTTTCGAGGAATCACCAACTTTCTGTTCGGCGCACCAACTAAAAATATTAAGATTGTTTAATGAGTAAAATGTTATAAATGAAAATTCGTAAGTTGATTTTTTTGGTGAACGAAAAAGTGACTTCTCGGGCTTCGCTTTTTTTCCTTTCGATTTTCTCTCCAGGAGAAAATTAAATGTCGTGACAAAAATAACATGATTTGAACATTTTTTTTTCCTGACAAGAGAAAAAGGAATAACTTTAAGATAAAGGTGTAATTAATGTCTTTTTTTTACTTCTAGACATATATTGTTTCCCGTCGTCCTGGACTTCTTGCCACTGAAATAAAACAGTGCTGACTCAGAGGAGATGTGGCTAGGATTGTGCAACTCTTGCTCCACAATTACACGTACAGGCACTCCTATCCATTTTCTTTCAAAACTGAACAGAACCTATGACAATTGTGTTTAACTGATTATTACTGCAAGGCTATAAGAGTAAATAAAAACTAATAAGAGCACAATTGTACAAAATTATAACTAGTCTATTCTCATAACTTCAGTGATGTAATCTATTGCCACGTACGTTTTATCATAGCAATATAGTTGTGGTTGCTTCTGGGTTTCCATACCAAGTGTAGAGTAGCTGCTGAAAGTTGCCATTTTCCTATGATATAAATCTACGTCTGATCTTTCATTTTACCTTATTGTCTTTTACCATTGTGTAGTAGATCTGTCAATTGGTTGGGAAAGAGTGAAATCTAATGATGATTCTAACCTCCGGCCTATCAAGTCCATTTAAGTGCGTTGATATTGGCTTGTATTAAACTTTAAATTTCTATGATTAACTGATGTTCGATTACTGTGCACTTGTGGGACTATTACTATAGTGAATAAATGCAGAAGAAAACATTATTCACAGAAAAAGACATAAAAGCGAATTTTAAAGGACATCAGAGAGCACCGACCGCTGATAAATAAGCAATATTTACGATTCCTGCGTTCATAAAGCTGGCGAAAGGGCAATAGATTATTCCAGTAGAAGGCGGCGATAGGTATGTAATTAATGCCCATCAATATGTTCCGAGGACAAAGAAAGGCTATATGAAAGAGAATTATCTGGCGCCCCTATATATATATATATATATATATATATATATATATATATATATATATATATATATATATATATATATATATATATATATATTATGAAATAAAATATATAATGATATAGAATATAGATACTGATGATGGAACAATTCCGATGTTTTCCCGATTTCAATACAATTATCGATTCTGCTCAAAATTCCCGATCCCGATAAAATTACCAATTCCGATTTACAGAATTCTCCATATAAAGTTATTGTTTAGTAGATGAGTATATTACCGCAAATACCCATGTAATAAGCGTACATATTTTCGCAAGCTCAAAAACCTGTGGGTGATCTATAAATTTTAGTTTTACTGGTAGTTTAAGTCAACATATATATATATATATATATATATATATATATATATATATATATATATATATGTGTGTGTGTGTGTGTGTGTGTGTGTGTGTGTGAGTGGGTCACCAACAATTGGTATGTTTTTTATACTTGTTTTATTTTTAGATATTTTCATTTTTCAAATTATTGAAATATTTTTCTTAAATAATTTTAACGCGTTTCGTACAATCTTGTGTCTAATTAAACGCCATCTTCAGAAATTTTGTAAAAATGAATGTTTCCCAAAGTTATTTTTAGGTTAAATGTTTTCCCAAGGAGTAAAAAATATTCCATTATATATATATATATATATATATATATATATATATATATATATATATATATATATATATATATATGTATATATATATATATGTATATATATATATATATATATATATATATATATATATATATATACGTGTGTGTGTGTGTGTGTTTGTGTGCGTGTGTGTGTATAAACATTAAGTAACTCGGAATATTTTTGCCGGATAAGATGTTTTTTTTTCAATTGTTCGAATAGTTTATTTATAATTTCAGTCAAATTGGCGTATGTAAGTCCTGTGGGTTTCTTGTTCCATTTTTTTTTCCTTGTTCGCAAATAATTGTAACTTGATTCATCAAATTATTACCAGGTTATATAAACATAAAGTATATTAACAAATATAGTGTGTTAAAAACTTTGTTTGTATTTTTGAGATTTTTAATAGGTCGTCGTTTACAATTTTAAATGAGCGTCTATATGAAGGAGATGTTGCATTTTTACGTGATTATGTGCTGAAGGCGCACAAAATTCCAAAAATTGTTTAACGGCTGAGAATTTGTTAATGTCGATTTCTGTTTTCAAATTATTATTAACAAGCAGGACCACTCGGCGTTGTCCGGAACCGTATAAAACAATGAGAAAAATGTTGATTTAGAACATACCTGTTATCCTTAGGATAGAGGAGTTTTTTATGGCTATGTGTCATTTGCCATCTCGAGGAAAAGAATATTTTACGTACCCTAGGATGGGTATTACACAACATATGTATGAAATAATTGTACCTTCCCTAGGACAGGAAATTTACATCACATAAATGAAAAAAAATCAGAGTTTGCTTGTTTTTACATCAGAGTGTTATGGTGAAGAAGCACCTTATTTCTTATATAAATATCATACTATATTTTTGAGAGCATTGTCATCTAATTTAAAAATTGGAACCTTGATTATTATTATTAGTATTCTCAGAGTTTCTAATGTTTAACTTAACTATTTCACCTACAATACGAATGAGAAAGTGACTATTAATTAAAACTTGCTTCGTGTTTTAGAATCGCATATATAAAAATAGAAAAAATTCATTCAAATAAGTTCAGTCTTTAGTGCTACTACACTTGCAACTGCTCAAAGCTAGGATTGAAACTCGACCGCCGAGGCGAGAGTCGGAGCTCCTAACCGTTACGCTTTAATATAGATGTGTAAAATTACAATAATCAATCTATGCCCCAAAAGAATAAATATATATATATATATATCTCTGTTTTATTTTTTTTTGTGTGTGTATCGATATTCATATTAAAAACCGTCGTTTTTATTTATTTAAAAAGAAAATACAATTTTGTTATATCTTGGTTGTGGAACTGCATTCACTAGCAAACGATCTAGCTAATTTGCATATTCTTGTAAACATTTATTTTAATTAATTCCCTATTAGTTGCTTCGGTTTTTTAATGGGATAATCATCTTTAGTTAACTATTACCTGTAATTATATTCATGCAGATATTCTACATGATTTATACTTGCATAATATTTGCGAAAAAATTTATAGTAGACACAAAATTGTTTCCATATATATTTATGTATGCGTATATATTTTTTGTTAAACAATTCTATCTATTTATCTATCCATTATTTCTCTCTCTCTCTCTATACATATATATATATACTATATATATATATATATATATATATATATATATATATATATATATATAAAAGGTGAAAGTGTCTGTGTGTGTGTGTCTGTGTATCTGTGTGTCTGTGTGTCTGTGTGTCTGTGTACATTTCCCTACGCAATAACTCTGTAAATTTTTAGTCTACAGACTCAAAATTTGATATACAGGGTACTGAGATTTGGAAAAATCTATGTGATTGGTTTTGGTCAGAAATTTGGCGATTAAGGGTTCAAAGTTCAACGATTTGACCTTTGAGAACTCTAACAAACTCCTCCGACAATTTGGGGTCTACACACTAGAAATTTTAGATATAAGTTCCTTAGACATGGATCTTACTTAACTTACCTAACTTGATTTGAGCCCAAATCAATAAATTTTAAGGGGTCATAATAGGGGTCAAAATTTAAAAAATTGACTTCTTTTTTTTTTTTTTTGCTCAACATACACTTCCAAATACCCGGACAACGCCGGGCAGCAATGCTAGTACGTATATATTTTTGTTTAACAAATTTTGCCTACCAAATTCCTCCTAGAGGTTTTGGTCTACAGACATGAAACTTCATATGTAAGGTATTTGAATCCATGCAAAACTTTATATTTGGGTTTTAGTCTTCAGCACATAATCACGTAAAAATGCAAAACTGTAAAAAATTAAAAAAAATGAAATTTGCCAGGTGAAGGTCTAACGCCGGCATTACGAATGCATAGCGTAGTAGCTACTGGTTCATGTTTTAATTTTTAGCCCTGCAGTAAACTTGTTTTCATAGCCCACTCATTGACGGTGGAGACAAAATAAATTGTGAGCTGGACGTTTTGGTTTCGATTCTCGATGGTGGCGCATGAGTCTTTTTTTTTTTTTAATACTTTTTAAATCATTACTATATATTGCATCCAATCTATCTATCTGTGTATGTATCTGCCTATATCTATAAAAGTGAAAATGTCTGTCTGTCTTTTCTCTATGGTAGTTAAGGAAGACTATTATATAGAAAGGCATTACTTTACATATTCACACCTTTTAATATATACACATGCACATAACCTTATGAACAGTACATAGGGCCCGAGCAAAGCCGGGCGGAACTGCTAGTATACATACATATATATATAAGTGAACGTGTCTGTGTGTCTGTGTGTCTGTGTGTACATTTTCCTTCGCAATAACTCTGTTAATTTTCAGTCTACAAACTCAAAATTTGATATACAGGGTACTGAGATTTGGGAAAATCTATGTGTATGGGGTTCGGCCAGAAATTTGGCTGGTAAGGGATCAAAGTTCAACGATTTGACCTTTGAGAACTTTACCAAACTCCTCCGACAATTTTTGGTGTAAACACTTGAAATTTTAGATATAGGTTCCTTGGGCATGGATCTAACTTAATGACTCTTCGAGCCCAAAACAATAAATGTTAAGGGATCATAATAGGGGTCAAAATTAAAAAAAATTGATAGTTTTTTTTTTGCTTAGCATACACCTCCAAACACCCGGGTAACGCCGGACACACATGCTATTATATCTATGAAAGTGAACGTGTGTGTGTGTGTGTCTGTGTACGTTTCCCTACGCAATAACTCTTTCAATTTTCAGTCTACAGACTCAAACTTTGATATACATAATACTGAGATTTGGGAAAATCTATGTGATCGGTTTTCGGACAGAAATTTGGCTGCTAAGGGGGCAAAGTTCAACGATTTGACCTTTGAGAACTCTACTTAACTCCTCCGACAATTTTTAGTGTAAACACTTGAAATTTTAGATATAGGTTCCTTGGACATGGATCTAACTTAATAACTTGATTTGAGCCCAAATCAATAAATGTTAAGGGGTCATAATAGGCGTCAAAGTTAAAAAAATTGACCGTTTTTTTTTTGCTCAGCATATACCTCCAAACACCCGGGCAACGATATATATATATATATATATATATATATATATATATATATATATATATATATATATATACATATATATATATATGTTCCGTTGTTAACTATTGCGATGTTCTGAATGACATTTGCAGTATTTGCAAGAAAATATGCTCAGACCGCAAGTAGAATATTAAGACGTGGGAATAATTAAATTAAAAAAAGAAGTAAGCGACGTATACGTATAGATGCACAAGCGCACTCACACACACATGCGCGCAAACACACACACGCACACACACGCACACAGAAGTTTGTTTTCTTTGATTAATTAAGTTAATTTAATCAACAAAATTGTTTTTGTTCTCATCATCTCCAAAGTGAAGGTGAAAAAAAAAAAATCAAACAAAAAACAAAAAACAAAAAAAAAATAAATCCCATGTCAAGTAAACTAGCGTAAAAAATATACATTTATGAACGCTAAATAAAAATAAATAAATAAAAAAATAAAGCGAAAATTTAATAATGGAGAAAATTTTGAATGTTTCCAATCTGAAAGAGGTGAGTAGTGAAAAGAAGAACTCATAAAAATGATTAAGGCAACGGCATTTATAAGATGACACGCAAGAGAAAAAAAAGACAAAAAATTAGCATTATAAGATAAGAAGAAAACGGTAACATGCTACGAATAATAGTAATCTGAATAATAATCTATATATGAGAGATATACGTGAGATGACATTCATAGAAAACATGCAAGAAAAGGAAGACAAAAGTTTGCATTAATAAGACAAGAGGAAGAAAACGGGCAAGATATCTCCTTCCCTTCACTCTTCCTCCCCTCCTTCTCTTCCTCCTCCTCTACCTCCTCCTCCTCTACCTCCTCCTCCCCCCACTATTGATAATAATAATTAGAAGAAAGAATCAATACTTTATATTGATACGCTACGATAATTTCGCGTCTGACATGCAAGAAAAAAATACAACAATAGTAAGACAATAAGTAAGAAGACAAGATCCTCCTCCCCCTCTTTCTTTTTCGTTTCATCGTATTTGTTCTATGCTCCTCCTCCTCCTGTCACTAATATTACAAATAATAATAATAATAATAATAATAATAATAATAATAATAATAATAATAATAATAATAATAATAATAATTAACCACATAAAAGCAAGGATCGACAAAACAAGGAAACAACAAATGCAGACTCAGTGGACGAAGAGACGAAACAATAAACCATATAATAAGCGAACGCAGCAAAGAAGAGCAAAACATATAAAAATAGATACAATCAAGTGGGGAAGGCAGTACGCTGCGAATCATGCAAACAACTGCACCATGTACATCCAGACAAATGGTACAAGTATAAACCGGCAGCAGTACTTGAAAACGGAAGTCACAAAATCATGTGGGACGTGGATGTACAAACAGATAAACACATCCAAGCAAGAAGACTGGATATCATAATAGTTAACAAAAAGGAGAAGTTCTGCCAAACCGTAGATTTTGCCGTTCCAGCAGACCAAATGTTTAATACAAAAGAGATAGAAAGCGGAGCAAACACGCAGAATTTGCCAGAGTGTTAAAAACGATATGGAAGATGAAGAAAGTCAAGATAATACCAATAATAAAAAATAGGAGAGAATGGAATCAGAGAAGATACAAAGGGATAACAATAATAAAAACAGAAAAAATATTAAGGAAAACCCTTGAATGCAGAGACTAATACACATGAGCTACAGGCGTTAGCTGGGCACGTAGAACCCGTTACAAAAGTCAGGCACAAAGAAATACATTATTGAACTAGCTGTACCCTGCCATGCGTTGCTGTGGCTCAAATTGGCGCAATGGAAAAAGTTCCAAAATGAGAAAAAGCATGTTTCTTATAGGTTTAATTTTCCATTTTGCATGGGTACACAGTTTTTGTTGTTCCATTTTCTTAGTTTATATAGAGATTTTCCGGTTTGGTGACTCTTGAATACGTAATATAAATGGTCCATGTGAAAAAACAGTCAGTGTGTAACTGTAAGGCCCGCAGTTATAAAGATTGTTCCCTGTGATTTGTTGATGGTTATTGCAAATGACAATAAAATTGGAAAGTTCAATTTCCTAAAGTGTAACAATGTATCCGGCGGAATCATATGAATGCATAGTATGAAGATATATTCATCTGTGAAAGGTCCTGTTAAGATTGTTGTTTCTATGATATTGTTTGTTATTTTTTTTTTTTACTGCAAGCTATGTGCCATTGCAAAGCTTGGATTGGTTTATATTTCACAACATGATAATTAGTACACCAAATTTCAGTTGCAATACATGCGGTGGCATCCCTGACAAATATAGCTGTTGGATAATTAACCACTTTATCTGCTTTCACAACAGTGTCGACGGATTTGTATTTGACTACCTCACTTGGAATTTTACATTGAATATTAGCGTTAAGTCCATGGGCATCTTTGTATTGACCTGCAAGAATAGCTCATTCACTCAGTCAAATGGAATTCTTATAATTTGAATATCTGCAAAAACCTTTTAAACTATTCTTTTGATGAAACAAACAGAAATTACAGAAGTTAAAAGTCAAAGAATTTTGCCCTTAACTCTGATCAGCTGATACTTTTACGTACCCAGTTTCCCACAAGTGATGCAAAAGTTTTTGTGCGGATCGAATAGTCGGCAACTGGACATGCATATTTTGAGTTAAGTTTAATGTCTTCACATGGAACAAAAAAGTAGAGTATTTGAGGCAAGCATTTATTTCATCTGCTGGTGTTGATTGAAAAATAACAGGTAACATTTGTCTGAAATCTCCTGCAAGTAATATTACTGTATTCCTAAATGGTCTGACATTGCCACGCAAATCTTGCAAGGATCGACCAAGAGCCTCAAGTGATTTTTTGCGTACCATTGTGCATTCATCCTAAACAATAAGTTTGCATTTCTGCAATATTTTTCCCCATATTGGATGTTTTGGAGATGTCGAACATAAGATTTTTGAAAAATTGAATGTTTTAAAGTAGAATAAATAATTCTTCTACTTGGCAGCAAAGTCGCAGGTATTCCTCATGCAGCAATGGCTAAGGCTATGTCATTTTGTTACCAAATGGCTGCCAAAATCAATTTAATCAGAAAGGTTTTACCAGTTACTCATGGTGCTGTTCAAGGTAGCAGTAATTTCCAAATAACTTCTATTCTCACAGTCAGTAAATTAGGTGACTAAAATAGGATTTATCCATGTTTTGACAATGCCTTATTCACTGTAATTAATTTAGGAGACTAAAATAGGATGAGTGATTAGAGATGGACAGATAGAGAGGAAGATATATAGATAGAAAAGAGAAAGTGAGAGGAAAATAGAGAAAGAGAAGGAGATAGAGAGATAAAGGGATTGATAGATAAACAGAGAGAGAGAGAGAGAGAGAGAGAGAGAGAGTCGAGGAGGACCAAGGAGGCTTGAAAGACCAAGGAGAGTAAGCACTAACTAGACCTCCACTGGATAGGTGCGAAGAGAACTGGGACATTGGTGAGGTTTATTGCCACCCAAAATACCAGTGAAGACTAATGGTTGTTGCCAACGAAAAATCATTGATAAACGGCTGTTGCAATAACGCAAATCAATTTGTAAACGTTATCATAAGAGGTGGAGAGTACTGGAAATCTGGAGAGACTTGTTGTCACTCAGACTCCAGGAAATACCACAGGTTGTACTCAAGGAGGTCTTTGATGATGGCCTGTGTGAAAACTCCCTGTGAATAATAATAATAATAATAATAATAATAATAATAATAATAATAATAATAATAATAATAATAATAATAATAATAATAATTGACAAGAAAGAAAAGTCCTATCAAATCATAGACTTTGCTATTCCAGCCGACCACTGGGTGAATATCAAAGAAAAGGAGAAACGGAGCAAATACACAGAGTTAACCAGAAAGCTGAAAGGGATATGGGAGATGAAGAAAATCAAAATAATCCCTATAATAGTAGGAGCACTAGGAACAATCCCGAAAAACTTTGAATAAAGAATTGGAGAAACTGTAATCAAAGGAATGACGGGCGAAATACAACAAACAATAAAAATGAAATATTAAGGAAATCCATTGACTGTGGAGCCTAACAGACATGAGCAAGAAGCGCGGGCCAGACAAACTGCTGCAAAGGCAAAACATGAAGCGCTACGTGGAACCAAAAACACTGAAGCCGCATATCTATAAGTTCTGTAACCACACCTACCCCCTCCCCTATTACCACATCACTTCCCCCCCCCAAAAAAGGGTGAGACCAAACAGCCAAGTAGAGTCAAGGATGAAAATAGAGAGCACTTATCAGACCTCCGCTGGAAAAGTGCGAAGAGATCTGGGACCTTGGGGAGGCTTATTGCCACTCAAATTTCAGTGAAGATCAATGGCCGCTGCAAACGAAAAATCAATGGCAAGCAGCTGTTGCGATAACGCAAATTTATTTGCAAATACTATCGAAAGAGGTGGAGAGTACAGAAAATCTGGGGAGACTTTTTGTCACTCAGCTTACAGAGAACAACAGAGACTGTTTTCAAGAAGAGGTCTTTAATGACCTGTGTGAAAGCTACTAGGAGCTTCAAAGATCAAGGGTTCTCCTAAGGATATTCTTTGTACATACGATGGCAGAGGTCTGAAGGCCGATCAAGACATCGGGGATTCGTAGTGTTTTTTTAATGTCCTTCCAGACGACTTGCGTACGAACTCCGACTGGGATTGTATGTCTTTGGACCCAATAATAATAATAATAATAATAATAATAATAATAATAATAATAATAATAACAGTGATGATGACGACGACGACGATGACGATGATGATGATACCATTTAGTGTTCGTGAATACGTTATCACCTGTCTTTTTTTCGAAACGTTGTCATTGTCTGGAAGGACGTTAAAAAAAAAAAACTACGAATCCCTGATGTCTTGATCGCCCCCATATATATATATATATATATATATATATATATATATATATATATATATATATATATATATATATATATAAGTGTCTGTGTGTCTGTGTACATTTCCCTACGAAATAACTCTGTCAGTTTCAAATCTACAGACTCGAAATTTGATATACAGGGTATTGAGATTTGGGAAAATCTTTTTAATCCATTTTCGGCCAGAAATTCGGCTGTTAAGTGGTCAAAGGTCAATGATTTGACCTTTGAGAACTCTACCAAACTCCTCCGACAATTTTGGGTATAAACAATTGAAATTTTAGATAGATTTTGGACATGGATCTAACTTAACTTAATTTGGGCCCAAAACAATAAATGTTAAGAGGTCATAATAGGGGTTAAAATTTAAAAAAAAATGACCTCTGCGGTCTCTACCAAATTACTCAGACAATTTCTCGTGTAAACATTTGAAATTTTACATAAAGGTATTCAGAGATAGGGCAAGCTTTTTAATCGGTTTGGATCGAAAATTTGAGCTACCAATATATAAATGTATGTATGTATGTATGTATGTATGTATGTATGTATGTATGTATGTATGTTTGCATGTCTGCCTAAAACTTTTGACGAATTTTCACAAGATCGGTATCGTTCAGGCGACAAATACGAAAAATTGGCTAAAAACATTAATTTTTTCACCCTCAACTGGGCACTTTTTTACAGATATTTTCGAAAGTCATTCCCTCTTTTCGATTATCTAGCCTTAATTTTATCCTTCGTCGTTTCCGGTTTGGCGGTGGTCGTAACAGCAAAGAGGTCAGTTTTTTCCTGTTCTTTTCCTCCTTCGCGGTACGGGTTCGAGCCTACCTTCCTACTACCTCCTTTTTTTTTGCTCAACACACACCTCCAAACACCCGGGCAACGCCGGGCATCCATGCTAGCATACTAATAAAAATGAGTCAAAATTGACTCAATTATTAAGCTTCATCATTATCAGTTTTAATAATCGAGTGAAAGTGTTACACAGAGTTATCATTGAGGGGCACCATTTACGTTTGGTGTATAACATAAAAGGATTCCGTGTGCGTATGATTGTCTCTAATATATATAAAGGGAATCATAAAGGGAATCGTGTGTGTGACATGTATTTTCAGAACCTACCTCTGCTTCTTCGATGCTGGACCATCTGGAAATTTCTCATCCTGGAGGGAGACTTGATACCTGTTTGACGAAGATTTATGACTCCAAGACGATGAATGGGTTTTATAGTTTTTATTTCACTTTCCCCAGAGGCCCTGCAGGAGGTGGAAGTGAAATCGGCCTGTGTGGGTTCTTCTTCTACACACGTCAGCGTTCGTCCCCCCCGTAGAGAGGAGGAAACAACGGGAAGCCGTCCGTTGTTTTCTGTCCAAATCAAATCTCACATATCTAGCCAACCTGACCACGTCACTCATACGTAATCTGGTCAGCTAACCTTCGGTTCTGGTAAACGTGTCTACACTCCACATTTACTCACCCCTCTCTCTCTCTCTCTCTCTGTAACAAAAGTAGGTTTAACTGTTTGCTCAAATATAGATTAGAAATATGGTCATATATGTATAAATAGTGTATTTCGCAAAAGTGGCTTTTTAGGAATATTTTTGAATGACATAATGTTTGAAATTGCCCGAATAGTCACGAAACAAATACGAAAATACAAAATATGATGCTCTATTTTTTCATTCCTATTGTTTGATTTTGCGAAAATATTATACGAATGCTCGATTATGAAAACTAATAATCATGAAGCTTAACATTTTAATCAATTAATTTTGACTTTCATTTTTATGGGTATATGAATATTACCGAATTTTAATAGATTAAAATTATTGATAAAAACACTAAAATATTGATACAGTAAAACTGATCCTTAAAATGAGTTGAAATACATGCTAATAAACAAAAAAAGAAAAGGAGGAAATCACATTTTAACTAAAGAACATAGCAATACCAAGATATAATTAACATGATCTAAGCAGTAAACGAATTTATTAAAAGAATCAGATAGAGGGTTTATAACTACAACACTAAAAATGAAGAGGAGAAGAACAGTGTCATCATGCGGGATAAGGATATCGATGGAAATTATACAGAAGAAAACAGGAATATACATTACTGCAAAATGTACAATATTAAAACTACCATAGTTACAGTCACTGGAAAAATTCAAATTGGACATGTTAAACATTGTGAAGACTTAAAAAAATACTTGAACCCTAAAATAAAAAGTATAAATAAGGTATTAAAAAAATAATAGACAATCCAAACATTATAATTCCAACAGATAAGACGATAGACATATATAGTATGGATTTTGGATCATAAAAAACTTATTTTGGGTTAACTAAACAAAAAAAAATATAAAACGGCAACGGAAGATGATCTTTATATTTTATTTTTTATTTTATGAATTTGTTAGAAATTTGTGAAAAAATGAACAGTTAGGATAAAACATAAGTATATACACCTTGGATTTTGTTGAAAAATCACAAACCTGACTTTTACAACAAGCCTAGATTAGTTGCAGCGTGTGTTTCTGATTTATCAGTAAATATATTATACAGGATTATGCCAACTTAAAACTCTTAAATACAACGGAATCTTTGGATTACTCCTGAGGAGGTGATAGATTAGTCCCAGAAAATTTCTGAAAACCAGAACAGTAAATTTATTACGCTTGATATTGACTCATATTATCCTTCTGTAAATCCTGAACAATTCGGGAACACACTTAAAATTAGAAATTAAATTAGAAATAGAGATTATAAAACTAGCAAGGAAAACTGTAATTAGATGTAATGATAGAATTATGAACAAGAAAGGATAGAGAGAACCACTTTGATATTACGATGGCTCACTAGACTCATCATAAAAAAACGACCTGGTGGGTCTTTACATACTAAAGGATATGTATAAATATATACCGGGTTTAAATGAGAGACTATATAGAGATGATGCTTTATTGTTAGTAAATTAAAGCGGCCGAATTCCAGAAAAAATAGAAAGAAAATCAAAGTATGTTTTAATGAACTTAAATTAGAAATAACACTAGACTGCCATTGTAAAATATTGAATTTTTTAAGATATAACTCTAAATCTTAATGACAAACTGAATATAACACTATTCTATATAGATTATAAATCGAATCATTCTAAGTGTATAAAAAAGCTATTATCTCTAGTATATCAAAAAGAATAGCTAAGTTATCACAAACCGAGTATATATTTGTTATGAATAAGGATTATTATAATGAAGTATTAATTAAATCAGGATATTATGGAAAAAGCTAATACATAAAAGAGATGAATCATAAAAATAGCTGAACAAACCTCAGAATATAATGCAACATGGCAATGAAAAGAGGAAGAACGGCTAAGATTAAAAATAGGTATAAAATAATAATAAGAATAAGAAAAAGAATGAAATTAAAAATAATGAAAAAGCATATAATAGTGACAATAATATTAAGAAAAAGAGAAATAGACGCTAAACAAGTCTGGTTTAATTCGCCTTTTAGCGAACATATTCAAAATAATATCCCTAAAGAACTTTACAAAATAATTGATGAGCATTTCCCCCAGAGAATAGGCTTAATAAAATAATTAATAAGAACACTGTTAAATGTTCATTCTCAACCGCTGCCAATCTAGATAAGATTATAATAGGTTCCAATACAATAAACAAGATAGCGAATAATAATAGAATTGAATCAGGTGAACTAAATTTGGGGAGAAAATGTAACTGTAGAATACCTAACGACTGTCCATTGGAAGACAATTGCTTAATTTCTGAAATTGTGTACAAATGTGAAGTTAAGGTGGATATTAATAAAACGATATACTATGGGGAGAACGGAATGTTTTAAAGGACAAATACAGAAACCATATTGCATCATTTAAAATTAAACATGAGAATAAAATAAATAAAGATGTGGATAATGATGGAATTGAGGATAGAACAAAAATAATTATTGAAAATAAGAAGAGAAACACAACTGAATTAGGTGATTTGGTTAGGGAACTATGTAAGAATAAAAAATAATTTTAATTAAACTGGTCAATAGTCGATAATGCAAGAAAGTATAAACCAAGTAAATCAAAAAGGTGTAATCTGTGCTTATTGAAGCATACCACATAGTGAATTCTAAAGAGGAAATCTTAAACAAAAGGTTAGATGCTATACAAAGCTGTTTTCATAGAAATAAATTCCTAATTGAAATAAATATATAAAGGAAAAATTTACAGACTATATTTAGGGTTAAATATAAGTGTGTAAAGAGAATTCTTAAATTTAATACTATAATTTTAAAATGTTGCAATTAATAAATAAATTAGTAGATCTTTAACTTAAAATGTAGAAAATAAAATTATCATAATGTAAATAGGAACAGTAGAAGCAGTTTTTGTTTTAATAATCATTATATTAATAAGATTACACCTGAGTAATTTCAACACCTCAAGAGTGGAAAAAATCTAACATTAAATAACTGTAATATATAAAGTTAAACATAAATGAGAAATTAAACTGAGATTGGTATAAATACTTAATGTTAGAATTCTAAATTTAAAATTAACGAGGGTGATTAATAAATACTAAAGACAAAATATTAAAATAGGAATGCCTAAAACTTAGAGAAATTAGTAAATTGATAAAAATTTAATAAACAGAGTTATCTCCCTTACAACATGAAGACTTAGAAGTAAACCTAAAGTTTGTAGATCAAAAAGTCGTTGAGTATATAGATTGAGAATTGTTCTTAAACACACACACACACACGCACACACACACACACATTTTCACTTATATAAATATATAGATAGTTGTATGTGTATGCGTGGTTTGATCTCTATTCATAGGCTAATAAAGGCAGGTGATCTTAAGTATTAACCGAGACGTTTTAAAAGACGAACTGCTAGAGATTATAATCAAACTGAGGAGGGACCGTCAGAATAAAAGAAATAGATAGGAACTCACGGACATTCAATGATGGAGTATTGTTGCCACATCTGGGTAGTAGTTGCTAGAAGGAGTTAAAAATAAACTTCGTAGCCTAGTAGGGGATGTCCTTTTCTCTTCACTGCAACCTCTTTCTTACAGAAGAGACGCTGCGAGCCTGTCTGCTTTATGGTTCTTTTCATGACAAGTGTTCGTCAAACTCTCACGAAAAAACACTCGTCTATCTGAAAATACTGTCAATAATTTCCCCCACTCTTTATCTGTGCCTAAACCTAAATGTAGATTCCAAGAACAATGCTTCTTTCTTAGAACTGCACGCCTGTTGAACTGTCTTCCGTTTTCCTGCTTTCCAGTAGACTACAATATAGCCGTCTTCAAGTCCAATGTAAACAAGTTCATGATGAGCTGTTCCCCTTAAGTAATCCAATTTACCAAATTTACACTACTAACGATTACTATGTTGTGCCATTGACACTCTTTCACTCTTATCCTCGAGTGGCCTCTCTGTCTTTATAAGTGGTGGCTTCTTTGTAAAAAAGAACTATTTAATCGGGGGAAAGTATGGATGAGAGTAAATGTGAGTATTTGAATATGTATGTTTAAACGCACTAGTGGACGATGTTGTTGGTATATAAAGGAGTAACTAGGTCTTAACGGATACATAGCTTGCTTTCTCTGCTATTCCTCTTCACCCCTAAATACGAAACCAATTAGAAAGAACGTTAATACTTTATCTTATTTCAATCTGATGAAGTTTGATTTGAAATGAAATCGCACCTGAAATCTGTACGGACAAATGCAATGTTTTATGAATAAAACAAACACAAAACAATGTGATCAGAACGAAGTGTATTAAAGCAAAAATAGACTAAACCTAAAAAAAGAAAAACACAATGAAAAAGATGTAATGGGCGAGGAACTTTTTCTTTACATAGATTGTTCCATTTTTCTTAGATCCTTATATTATTATTAGGGCTACCATTGATATCTTATATGATTTTATATAGAGTATTGGAATTATTAGGGAGTCACTAACCAGGTGCCATGTGATTGGATGAAAAACAACCAATCACAGGCCTCCCTTTTTAGATTCCTCCCAACCCGTCGAGAACGGTTATTTCGAATTCTCTTCCCCTTTTGCTTGTTGAAGTCTAGAAAACAAGACGTGTTTTTCAGTCTTCTCCGCCATTCATACCGGACACGTGGGAAAAGTTTCAACAGCAATCGCAGCACCAAGGAATTCAAGGTTCCCCTTTTTTTTGTTACCTCAACCCACAGGAAACAAACAACGTTAAAAGGACGAACAATAGATGAGTTCCGCAAAGCGACTACTTTTGCAAAGAAACATTCTTTCTTCCTTCTCTTTCCTATTAATACAAGTTTTCTTGTAACAACTTCACTTGTGTTATGTTTATTCCTTCTTGTCGACGTCACATTATTTTTGTTACCGTCTATAGTTGGGAAAATCCCAATAAGAGTGATGTGGTTCTCGGTTGATTAACTGTGTCTGTGTTGGATATATACCCGAGAGTCAAAACAATGAAAAGAATATTCTGTTTTCATAGCCCTAATAATTATTTAGCATTTTGTTAGAAAGCGTCAAGTATTACTTCTTAGTCTTTGATATCATTCAACCGACGATTTATATTAAACTATATTCATGAGATAGATCTTTGTTTCTCAATCCTCGGGACTTGCCAAAGGGAAATAACTCTTATTCTACCAGTTTTGAGGAAATTGAATATTATTTTAACTTTTGTTTATCTAATACTTATTGTTTGATCTGGAATTATTTTATTGTGTGGCGTCTTATAATTTATAATGCTGGATTCTATTCATTTTTTTTTTACTTTCATGGATTTTATTTATATATCGAAAAATTAATACAGTACGACACGATAGTTTTATCAAAAAGTTATATTCAAACATTTTATTTTACAAACCGTTGGGAGCGGTTTTTCTATCATGTGCAACCGATTTAAGTACGAAAAATGTACGACAACTGCTTTTCTAGTCACGTCTTTTTAAACAATATGATGACGGACAATCACTGATTTCGAAAACCTCAAATAATATTTGCCAAAAATGAACTCTCGACTATTTAAGCCTAAAATAAATAAGAAGCAATCGACTTTAATTTAGACGGATACGTATAATGTTTTCTTTTTCGTTAAAAATGTTTGTAAAACAAGTCACTTTCTTTCTATTTTTCAGACTTAAAGGAAATATTAATTTTGTGTTCAGGATTAAGACCAAATACTGAATATAGAGTTTATCTTTGACCAAACCTCAAGAGATATTTGTTAAAAATAAATTCTCGAGTTTTTATGCCAAAAATTATTATTTCTTTTTTAACACAATAAGAAATCTACATAAAATAAAATCAATTTTAATTTAGACAAAGTGGTATGATGTATTTTTTTCAGTTAAAATCTACAAGGATTTTTGGCGAAAAAACAAACAAACAAAACATCACTCCCCCCCTCCAAAAAAAAAAAAAAGAAAAAGTTTTTCTGTTATTTTTCACGCTTAGGGGAAAATTTAAAAAGATACGATTCAAACGAAAGACAACGCGTTTCAGTGTATTAGGAAGAGTGTACTCTGGCCTCTACAAAAATACCCAGGCAGCACGGTCGAATTTTCCCAGTAGTAGCATTTCAGGCAAATCGCAATATACTAATCTTTTTTCAGAAGGAAGGTTAATCTCAGGTAAGTCAGTTTTGTTTTATAACATTTACTATTTAAACAAACAAACAAACAAACAAACGAACATCACTATAAAAACATTTACTTAAAAAAGTAAACAAATATTTTTCGGTTAACTTCAGGGAACTTTTTTACTCATATTCGTGCCCCAAGTCTGAAAAATAAAAGATATATATTTTGAAGTTTTGCCAAGATAAACTTTCGATTGCTTTCAATATTTCTCCTTAAGGTTGAAAAAAATATTTAATATTCCGCTAAGTCTGACAAAAATTAGAAACTATCTTGTTAATTTAAAAAAAAACATTTTTAACGAAACAAAACAAAACAAACAAACATTATGCCAGTCCACCCAAATTAATATCAATAGTCTTTTATTCAATTTTTTTTCTCAGGCTTCAAAAATCGGGAATTCATTTTTGGCAAACATCCCTTGAGGGTTTTAAAATATGCGATTGCTCGGCACATAATTTGCTCGAATGGCGAACCTAGTGAAAGAGTTAACATACATAGTCGTACATAAACCGTGCTTAAAACTGTCGTAAAGACGTGTTCGATGAAGACACGGACATAACAGATGATGCTGTGACATACGCGTGAAATATTTTTGTGGTAAGAGTTGCGAAATCGACAACCACAACTCTCCTGAGTTTTATTCCTGTTTTATTCCAGTGGCAAGTAGTAATACAGGACAACCAGAAACAATGCCGAGACAAGCGGAGAGAACACACAGCACCTGATATTCCTAAATTGTCGCCCATCTGGTACTGATGAGATAATAATCGGTTAACTATTTCACTTAAGCCTGTGTAGATTTTTTTTGCACAAGATTAACCACTTATCAAAGCCCCAGAGGCCACTCGAGGATAAGGGTTAATGGGTATACATTAGTCAATGTGATTATAGCGTAGTAAACATAATTAGTGGGAATTTTTGAAATTGGATTACTAAGGGGGACGGTTCATCAAGAACTTGTTTATGTTGGACGTGGAGACATTCAGATTGTAGTCAGCTGGAAAGCAGGCAATCGAAAGAGAGTTCCACACGCGTGCAGTTCTAAGAAATAAGCTTTGTTCATGGAATCTACATTTAGGTTTAGGCACAGATAAAGAGTGGAGGAAATTATTGATAATGGTTTTAGCTAAACGAGTGTTTTTCGTGAAAGTTTGGCGAGGGAGGACCACAGATTGAAGCTCAGCTGAGCACTTGCCATGAACATAACGATAAGGCAGAGACAAGCTCGCAACGTCTCTTCTGTGGGAGAGAGGTTGCAAGGAAGAGAAAAGGGCACCCCCCACTAAGCTACGAATTTATTTTGAACTCTGTCAAGCCAGGATAAGCTGTTTCTAGCAGCTCCTACCCAGACGGCCGCACCTGGCTTTTATATAGGTAGAGAATTGCATTAGAAGTGAGATATCTACTGGAGCGGTAGAAGGATCCCACCATTTTTTCAGCGACATATTTTTCAGCAATAAAATGATATGATATACATGTTTCATTTCAGCTCGGGAGTAAAGGCCAAGCCCAGAAGCTTGTCAAAACATGAAACCTCCTCAAGACGGGGGACATTCATTTCAATTAATGCCAGCTGGTATTGTCCGTAGACAGCAAGCATTTTATCGATTCAACCGCTATGCAAGCTAAAAATAGAAACAAATTGTAGCATTAAGAAACCATTGCATAGATGTAAGAGCCACACCTAAAGGTATGTTTAAAAGATAACCAGGAAACGCAAAGTCACAGATTTTAATGGTTAGAGATTTCTGGAAAATTAACAATTCTCTAACCAGCATACTACCACAGTATTGCTTACACGGAAACTCTCAAGGATGAATCAGTGTTTAAAAATTCTGGTGGAGGAACGACTACCACATTTATCGCCTATCTTCTTCCGCTCTTTACTAAAATTTTAATCTTGCCCAATTCACCGATAGTCTACCACTTCATAAATTCTAAACTTTGTTCTCATTTAAAATATAGATTCAGGCAAGCCCGTTTTTACTGCGGATATCCTAAACGTCAGCCCTGAATGCATATACTATAGACTGGATAACGCAGATGAAGCAAGCATAGTAGCTGTTGTTATATCAAAAACCTTTGATAAGGTAATGCATGAAGATCATCTAAGTAAAATAAAATCCTTACAGTATTATACGGAATCATTTACATGTAATATATAAGGCTTCCTTCAGTCTTGACAGACTATGCATATCCACTGTAAGGGTGCCTGCGCGTAAAATTTTTGTGGCAAGTGTTGCGCAATCTCCAACCACACCTCTCCTGAGTCGACATTGTTACATATCAGTGGCAAGTGAAGGTTCAGAACGACTGAAAACAATGCCGAGATAAGCGGAAAGCTCATACACCGCCTAGAATTCCCAAATGGTCACCCATCTGGTACTAGCCAGGCTCAACGTTGCTTAACTTCGGTGATCTGGCGAGAACCCTTGTGTCAACGTGATTATGGCGTATATGTAATTATAATAGAAAACAAAAATCTAGCCTGTTCTCTATGGCTTTGCATCTAAAAAACACGCCATTAATGCGGATTTAGCTCAAGTGTTTTTCCTCAACCCTTTATTATTCCTGATTGTCAGAGACAACTGCTTTGATGCAATTTCGTTTCAGATGGGTATGTATGCTGATGACACTACGCTCTATTCGCGACACGAGGCAATATCAACGCAAACGTATTCAGGGCATTATCAAGATCTTTAGAAAATCATACCAAGTCCATGGTTGAATGGGAGCATAAATGGATAGTTACATTTAAAGTTACTAAGGCAAAGCTTGTTTCTGTTTAACAATTATGAGAAACTTTTTCTATCACCGATTACCGTGGATAATTGCACATTATCTAATGCCGAAACAGTAAAATTCTTCGTTCATTCACAAGTAACATGAACTGGAACAAATACGGAGAAAATATAGCAAAGTCTGCTATAAAAAGGTGGACTCCCTCTACCGGGCTCGGAAACTTCTCACTCCTACGACTATCTTATATCTCTATGAAAGAAAAGTATGAAACCAGTGAAAGCTATCGCTTGATTTTTATTTTAATGTTTAATTGCGTTTTCTTTTTGTCTTTCTCCAAGACATTTTATTTTATGATATATCGAGTTTTTTAGCCTCTCACCCCCCATATATATATATATATATATATATATATATATATATATATATATATATATATATATATATATATATAGTCATCTACATACAGTACTGTTCTGTTGTATCAGAGCTCATTAGTGCGGCTAGACAAGCAACTATCTCAAGCCAGGAGTGAAATTCGATCGCCAAGGCGATAGTCAGCGCTTCTAGCCGTTATGCCATTTTGCTGCTGTTAAGATAGGCATGCGAAATTACAATGTCAAAATGACCTAAATTCCATTTGTTTTACACAAAAAGCATTACTTTTTTTCGTTAGCGGCAATTTATTATTTCGTTCTCTAATACATGCTCAACCCAAGATATAGTCTATAGTCATCCACATACAGTACTGATCCGTTGTATCACAGCTCATCAGTGCGGCTATACAAGGAACTACTTAAAACCAGTATTGAAATCCGAAGTGATGGGACAATTACAAAATTTTTCCCGATTCCGATACAATTACCGATTCCGGTGTAAATTCCCGATTCCGATACAATTACCGATTTCGATTCCGATTCTTTTTACATTTCTACATATTTAATTGGATATTTGTTTTCTTATTGTATTTTTTAATTAATGTAAAACCTCCATGTTATGTCTGCAATCATTTTCGCAAACATAAAAATACACTTGGTTGGGGGAGGGGCATATATTACATGAATAAATCACTTTAAATATTTTTCTCAAATCTTTTCGTTGTAATTGAGCAACTAAAAACGTATTTCGTTTGTAAAACAAAGGCGAGATGCGATTGTTGTAAGCTGACAAAATACTATTTGAAAGTTTTCATTCTATGGAAAATAGTTAACAACTGGTATGCAATAAATAAATAAATAAATAAATAAAGACAGTGTAGGAGCAGAAAAGTTAACATGTTGAGGATGAGTTTCCAAATAACATGGTTACTATTGAGGAAAACATTCTGAACCTGAGAAGAACAGAGCGAAGATGTATTGTTAACTATTCTGTTCGTTCTCTCTACCAAAGAATGTTAATGATTTTATCCTAAATTATAAAAACTTGGTGTTTTATTGCTACTGCTAATATGACAAATATGTAGTAGATTGATTTGTTTTAATGCAAAAAGAAACAGATACATATACTAGAAATATTACTATTACTAATAAAATAAAAGTTTGGAGATTAACACCCTCAGATAAAGATGAGATTTTCTTTTTGTTCTTGCTGATTCTCCTTTTGTTTTAGGTGATTACATTTTAACACCTTGAAAAACTTGGCGGAAAGAAAAAAATAATTTTAGAATTTAGTTAAATTTTGTATATAAAGTTAATGTAAAATGATAATAATTTCTAGAATAGTCTAACTTTGTAGGGATGTTCACTAACTTTTTAGCACTGGCAAGGTCGTAACTTCCACCAAAAAGGCACAGAATTTATCTCTTAGAGAAAACTAATACGTTTTGGTTACCTGCTCTAAAATGCTACAACGTCTCGGAAATGAAACTCATTTTACGTTAAATTAATATGTAAAGCAGATCCTCCCTCCTAAATTCTTAAATAATTGACTTTTTTTGTTTTTCTTACGATCAAGTTTTTAGGACGTTAACACGTAATCACCTAAAAGGTTTGAATCTCTTTTTAGTTTGGAGGGGTTATTCTTCTTCTTCTTCTTCTTCTTCTTCTTCTTCTTCTTCTTCTTCTTCTTCTTCTTCTTCTTCTTCTTCTTCTTCTACTACTACTACTACTACTACTACTACTACTACAACGATAATAATAATAATAATAATAATAATAATAAGTTCGTATATAACAAAAAAAAGAATCTAATTTCTATAAAGATTAATTAAAATATAAGTTTAAATATGAAAAAATGATTGGGAAAATGTTAGTAATTAAATTTTTAATTCATAAAACACAATTTAAATGTCTTTAGAATAACACTTAAAAATACACCTATCTTTGGCTAATTTTCTATCTTTCACGTGGGTCAAGTCAGGGGAACATTTCTATGACAATTAACTACCCTAAGGTTTCAATAAACAAAGAATCATTTTTATTAATAGTTTCGATTTTATGGCTTTCTATATTCACCTCAAACAATCTTAATTAATGTCGTTTTACAATCTGTATACAGACATGTAATGGAGAATGGCTCTGCCTTTAGACTGAAAACTGTAGATCACTTTGACTGCCTAAGGTACCACAGGAATTCCTAAGCCTAAGGGTAAGTAATACAGACAGAATCGAAGAAGAATTGACGCCAAGCGTTATTTCACACTTTCGTGTGAAAATTCACAAATTGATATATACCTTATTCAATTCAAAGTCAACCTTTTGTCATACATTTAGTCCCCCCTTGAAATATTTGCAAATGCTAGATGAGGGACCGAACAAAAGTCTACCGGACAAAACCCAAATAGACAAAAGCTGAGAGCATAAATTAAATAGTTAAAAAGATTAAAAAAAAACTTTTTATATTTTACTTTTGATTTAATTATCAATAATGTTAGATAAAATTTTTCTTGACAAAAATATTTTATTGGACTTTTAAAATATTTTTTCGAACATTCCAAATGAACTGCATTTTTCTAAAGTGTACTTAGCAAATTTATGTAAAATTTGAATTTTTTTTTTTTTACGAAAATAAAATACATTTACATCGTATTTTTATGTTATTATAAACTATAGATTTTAATTTTACTAATTGTTTAAAACCAGTAAGTATTTATCAGTAGCACCAGCAATGGAAACTAAAGTTTTCAAAAACTGCCAAGTATACTTTTTGGAATCGGAAATTAGGGTTATTTTTTTCGATTTAGATACTGATTCTGATACCAGCAAAAGTTCCGATTTTTCCGATTCCGATTGCGATTAATCGTCCCAACACTAATATATATATATATATATATATATATATATATATATATATATATATATATATACACGCTCATATATATGTGTGTATGGATGTGTGTATAAGTGTATGTGCGTATGTGTGTAGGCGTGTATTTTATTACTTTTACTTCCGATTCAAGTCGCTTCATTTTAGCAGTGTCTAAATTTTCCATTACTCGATTAAATATTCCATGGAGAAATCAGTTATACGCACTTCTTATTCCTCGGAGTTGTGTCATAGTTTCGTTAGAATTTTGCAGGCAAACAGTACAGATCGATCGAACGTTGGCACTTAATTGACGAGATCGATTACTGCTTTACCAGGACAGATGTTCTGGCAGGGTTATTATGGCGAGAAAATTGCAAATCAAACACTGAAGTAGACGTATTTAGATGTCTTTTTTTGTTTTTTATTAAAGAATTTAAGCTTCGTTTTATCAAAGTAAATCTTAGTACTAAACACTAGGAAAATTGTATTGGCCTGTATTAGAAAAAGACGAATCCTTGCTTTAAAAATATCTTTGAACATGTTTGATAATTACTGTATTCAGTTAATTTGCCTGACATAGTAGACAAAGAATGTTTCTAGACTTTGAGTTGCTTTATTTAGTGCTAATAATTAATGAGAAATTTAATTATATTATTACCTGTATCATATTGATTATTGCGATGATGAAGTGATTAATATAATGATTAATTTTCTACTCAGCTATAGGTATGATAACAATGCTGAAATTTCGAAAGAACAAATATTGTTGCTGAAGTTTTCGGAGCATAATAATTGCGAAATAATGGATATGTCATAAAATTGTGACCTACTAAATACTGACTGATCTCTTTCTCCCCTCTCCACCTTTCTCTCCCCCCATCTCCCTCTCATATATATATATATATATATATATATATATATATATATATATAATATAGTTATGTCTCGGAAGTAGAGTGAAAAGCACATCTTATTTTTCTTTTATTAATATTTTTTTTTTCCTTGTACACATTTTGTGAATTATTCCATGGATTTCTGCCTTTGGATTATTATGGACCATCTTCTTCCAATTACGGGATGTCTTTGGATTTTACTTGTACAAATGGAAATTCTTTTAACTTTCTTGAAGTTTTACATTTGGATTTTACCGTCACTGGATTTTTTATCTTCCACCAGACTATCCATTCATGTATAATCACCTTTTTCTTTACCATATTCCCTCTGCTTAACTTATTTTGTTTTCAAGTAAGATCTTTGACTTACTTGTTGTTTCATCAAATACTTCTGCATGCAAAATCCGATCCCGCATTTTGCTAATTCTTACCCTCTGATGAGAAGGAGAATATTTCTTCGAAACTCCGCGGATTAAGGACTATCCATTTATCTAGTGCTTCCTTTTCAGATTAAATATGTTTTTAACTCATTTCAAAGTGTTTTTTAACATATTTTATTAACTGTTTGCTCATATATATATATATATATATATATATATATATATATATATATATATATATATATTCCTTTAAGTACCACGTTACAAGGAACAGACAGTGATGCTATTACTCATTTTCAAAATATTGGTCTTGCGTTGACATACAATTATATAATAGTTAATTTTTAATAGTTTAGCACAACATGGAATCACCTCAGCACAAGGACCAATTATTATTTTTAAAAAATCTGTTATTAACACGGCCAAAATCTTGCTCGTCGTATGTGAAATTTTTTTAATAACTGGATTTTATTTTCCGCTTATAAAATGCATTGTTGTGCAAAACTATAATAAATGAACTATTATATTATTATTTGAAAACATTGGGGCTGAAACAATCGTACGCATATTGTTATTGTTACTAATAAAAGACCGATATTTTGAAAATGAGTAACTGTATCGGTGTCTGTTCCTTATAACATAGTACTTTCAGAATATTTATAGCTCTAGTATTACACTATTGAGCTTGCGTTACGTATTTATATGTTATTACTACTCTAAGTAATTAAATTAGATATACACACACACACACACACACACACACACACACACACATATATATATATATATATATATATATATATATATATATATATATATATATATATATCTGTGTAAGATTTGCGGGAAAAAATCTCCATCAAAATGTTTGATTATAAAGAAAACATCAATATAAGACCGTAATATTTATTTATATACTATAGATTATAGTTGCCCGGGTGTGGAGAGGTGTTGTAATAAAGAACCCGGTATCCTGAGCGGAGAGAGGTGCCCGGGTGTTAAGAGGTGGGGGGGGATCAAAACAAGAGTAAACAGCCTGGGTGGAGAGAGAGTTTTTTTTTAAGTGGTAATAGGCAGGCAGTCTCGAATCCGTAACGCGAAGAAGGAAAAGAATGTGAAAAAAGCTAACGTCTTAGCTGATGCGTCTATCGCGAAACCGGAAGCCGCAAGCGTTGGAATTAAGGGTAGTCGACCGAAAGGAGACAATGACTTGCGAAAATGACGACGAAAAAAGCGACCCCCTTCTCGTAAAAAACGGTCCAGTTGACGGTGAAGGAATTTAAGTTTTTGACTACTTTTCGATATTTGTCGTCTGAGATACCGATTTCGCCACGTTCCGATGCACCTGTTGGAAGTTTTTGCGAGAATACAAACACACACACACACACACACACACACACACACACACACACACACACACACACACACACACACACACACACACACACACAAACATACACACACAAAGTGCCTTTTATATAATAGATGTGTTACAGCCTTAGAGCTGGGACACTATCGACGACACAACACTGCCACTCAGATGGGGTTAGTCTCTGACCGCCTATGTCGGACTTTCTTCAACATTTAAAGAGAGTCCGATATAGGTAACCGGAGATTGGTCCCCTTTCGTGTTGGATGTGAAACCGACGATACCGATCTTTTTCTGATCTTATGTAACACACACACACACACACACACACACACACACACACACACATATATATATATATATATATATATATATATATAGAGAGAGAGAGAGAGAGAGAGAGAAAGAGAGTATATTTAGCAACTGTTAGAGTTTCATACTACATTATTTTTCAATGTAACCACCGTCGCTGCCATCTCAAGGCGAGCTACGATGGCAGATTTAGAGAGTCGACCGTGTTGTGGGTGTTCTCGTTGATCTTAGTCTCGATCACGATCTAGAAGAAACAGTCAATGGTATTGCAGTAGAGTGAGGAGGGCGGCCACATGTCTGACGAATAGTGTTGAGGAACATCGTTAAACAGCAATGCCTGGGTCGTTTTAGTATTGTGTGTTACCGCAGAGTCCTGGTGGAAAACATATAGGCGTCCGGCAGCGATTTCATCTACTTAGTGCTTCAACACTGTACACACACACACACACACACACACACACACACACACACACACACACACACACACACAGCCAGCAGAAACACATACAAACACACATACCCCCATATATATATATATATATATATATATATATATACATATATATATATATGTTTTATTTTTTTTTATTACCGTTTTATCTGTTTGTTTACCAAACAGATAAACGGTAATATAAAGAAAAATAAATAAATAAATAAATAAATAAAACATATTTGCTCTGCAATAGTATTGAGCACTCTCTTCAGGTTTTTACTAATTACCAGTTTTACTATATATATATATATATATATATATATATATATATATATATTAGGCACCGCCCAAACTGGGAGGGGGGCAGGTAAGTACTTTTTGACGGACCGTCTTTTTAAAAATCTACCAAAAATCAGGTAATTATCCGATCAATACGAAATTTTCAACGATTATTAAGAGAAGAATGAACTTTATAACAGTGTACTTATTTTTCATAAACGATATTTATATATTTTGTTTACTTACAACCCCCCTTGTTTTGAGGTGGTACAAATATGCTTAAAATAATCATCTGAAACTGAACACAACATATTGTGTTGTTGTAAGGGACAGAATTATAGATTAAAAAAAAAAGATTGTTTGCATACCTTATTTTGACGTCTGAATATCAGAACTTCGATTGTGTTTAATTATCCCGCTTTTGAGTTTTGAAGTGTGAAATTCGGTGAATATGTTAAGTAAAATAATTAATTTAAGTTAAGCAAAACAAAAATTTTTTTTTTAATATTTATACGAAAAAAGCCATTTTAAAATCTTTGATAAATAAATTAACAATTTTTTTTTAGCGAGCCGAATAATGCATGACCATTATTAAACAGGGCATGATTTGAAGAATCGATACAAAAAAATTCGATAAATATTGTGCCCTTTGTGTTAAAAATAACATCATTTTTTCGATCCCGTTTGAAAACGTTTGCCGCCTTTCGACTACGGTGGACCAAACGCGCTGAAATAATTTTTTTTTTATTCTGCTTTAAATTGCCCCTCCCCCATTTTGGGGAGCCTGGCCCCCACACACATACACATTAAAAACCAAACTCATACAAATGGTCACCCATCTGATACTGGCCAGCCTCAGCGTTAATAATACATTGAAATTTTCGTTACTGAAAAATAAGTTTTTTTGGCCTGTTTGGTATTCCATAGTTTGCTTTTTATCGAATACAAACGTAAACAGTGTCGATCTAGACTCTATATCGACGCGAAGTAACTGGTTGCCTATATGAATAAGTGGAATTATTTGAAATCCAGGTACTTATATTATAATATTTTTGCATATTCTCATAGAAAATCATCCTAAATCTTAGTTAGACAACAAATAAATAAATGAATTATTTCAAAAACCTTTATGTACGTTTTTTGTGCAAGACAAAAAATGTCAATTGTTAACTTTTTGGGAAAATTTAACATTTAAAATTTAATTAAAAATAGTAGAAAAAGTTTTACATTATTCTGTTTTCTATATGATAAAATTCAGGGTTTTATCTTTCTGGAAAAAAAGTTACTCAGAAATAATGGATTTTAATAAATGTAATTTCGTTTTAAAAAACAACAACTTGATTTTTCGGCCATTTTTGGCGGTGCCTCATATATATATATATATATATATATATATATATATATATATATATATATATATGAACAAATATCAGGACGAAAGAAAATTGTTCTTTAATGCAATATCAACATTAAAACCTATCAACTCATTATAAATAATGGTTAGTATGTTAACATATTCTTTTAAAACGCTTTACAAACATGTAAATATATATTCTTTACATATTTACATTTTATTTTTAAATTGTAATTTAATCACAAACGCACATTACATAATTACAAAAATGGATAAGTGTGTTCTTTTTCTCGTGTTTCTATTAACAATATTGAAGAATATTTAGAATTTTATTGATTTCATTTTTCTATTAATTTTCACGTTCGATTGTTTGATATTCAACTAATTTTGTACTGAAAACAATGGTAATTTATAATGGAACATTATTATACAAGTAATATCATGAAACTAATTAGTGGAATTTATTTATTTATTTTTTGGTAGGCATAAAGAAGCGCAATCACATACACAAACTAATCACATATGCAAACTAATCCAATATACAAACTAATAACATATGCAAACTAATCACATATGCAAACTAATCCAATATACAAACTAATCCAATATACAAACTAATCACATATACAAACTAATCACATATGCAAACTAATAACATATGCAAACTAATCCAATATAAAAACTAATCCAATATACAAACTAATCACATATACAAACTAATCACATATACAAGCTAAATGGAGATAGTTTTCATCCACAAGCTATATACTACTAGCAGGGAGACCCAACGTTGTCAGTGGTTGAATGAGGATGAACAAATGTTCCACTCTCCCATCTGTTTATTGTCATTGAAATCGACGAAATCACCCATTTTAAAAAAAATAATCTCGATTTATTGTCTGCTCTAATTAGAGACAACACCTCATCACGATGTACAAGGAGAAAGCTTCACATACCTTCCCGCAGATAGATAGATAGATAGATAGATAGATCAAAATACTGAAGAAGTTGCTTTTACTTTGTCTGTTTGTTTGTTTGAAAACCATACACACTTCACCTGTCCATAAATGTTTTGACAGTAGTAGAAGGTTGCTTTACTTTGCGGCATATCAACCCTTTTCCCGATTGCTTAATGCATAATCAAATAATTTTTTTTGCAAAAAAGTATTTCACGCTTCAAGTTCTTTATATCTTCAAATATTCATTCACAGTATTTGGGTTAGTTATTTTATTTTACGGCATATCAACCTTTTTCGAGTTATTTAATGTGGAACCTAGTAGTTTTAGTAAAAGATTTTATGCTTCAAGTTCTTTATATCTTCAAATATTTGTTCATTGAGATCGGTTTCATTGTTTTGTTTTACGGCATACAAAACATTTTCATGTATTTTGATGCTGAATGAAGAAATCTTTGAAAAGGTTACTCCATCAATGTTTAATGTGTTTTAGGTCAAGAAACAAGTATCTTTAGACAGCCAAAGTAAGCTTTTCTAACAAAACCTAATTTGATCCTTATCGTTCAAGATTTCAAGTCTGATTTTTTAAAACTAGTATTTTGTCTTCGGTCGTGAGATTTTAGGCAAAAAAAAAAATGTTGTCAAAAAAATATTTATCGTCTTAAAGTATAGTAATAAAAATGTACAAGAATTAAAAAAAAAAGTTTTATCCTAGCCTTTTAGTAGGCATTTTGCATTTCTACACCCCGTAAAATACGTTTAAACATATTTAAATTCGTTCAGATTTCGTATTTATTAATACAAAGACATAATTCAAAAAGTAAAAAAAAAGTTAGTAGGTGCCATCAGCTAGAATCGAAACCATAATAAATAATATTCCAGTTGCGTTTTCTACTAGTGTTATTACCGAGAGCAAGATTATTAAACGACTTGAAGAAATGAATTGAATTTGAACATGCGCAGAAAGGAATTAAAATATGTCGGTCAGTTGAAATGAACATTTCGCATTTTAACTTGTACGCGTTATTCATCCATACAAGCAAAGATTTTACTCGTTATAAACCATTCTTGGTGTATGCTTACCATTTTTTGTTAGTTTCAGTGTTAATTGACCAGTAGTTTAAGACTTTAACTGTTATATTTTTTCACATACATCTACTTTTATTTATATAGAAAAGGGCAGAAGATATTTTAATGAAAGAAAAATGTAATTTAGAGAAAATAATATTATCTAAAGGAAGATCATTTAAAGGAAAATAACAGATTAGTAAAGTTAGATAGACAAATATTTTCATTTTCAGAATCTCGAGCAACATTTACGTACGAAAAAAGAAGAAAAGAAAAGCGGGAACTTCACCTTAGCCTAAGTAAGCTTTTCTATCAAAACCAGTACTTAGAATTTGATCACTGTCGAGCAAGATTTCTTTAAGAAAAGTATGAATGTTTTAAATAAAAGTTTCTCTTCGGTTGCGAAAGATTTCCGGCAGAAAAGCAATTATTGCAAAACAATATTTATTGTGTTAACAGATTGTAAAAAAAAAAAAAAAAAAAAAAAAAAATCTGTAAGAAATTAAAATAGTTTTACTATCCCAACATCTAAATAAGTATTATGCATTTCCGCTTCCTGTAAAATACGTTTAAATATAACGTCAAGGATGAGAGTTCATATAGAAACGTTGTTTTAATTTGAATACACTTTACAACATGGCAAGGAAGAAGAAAAGAAAAAAAGAAAAGAGAAACAAAACAACACACTGAAGATGGAGTATACCTCTGAAATATATTTGTGATAAATTTTAAACAAGTAAAATATTTGTTTATTTTCCTTATATTACGTTGTGATTTGGCTTTCAAGAGCACTTGATACGTATTTTATTTTATTACGTTTAAATATATTTAAATTCATGCAGATTTCGTATTTATTAATACAAAGACATGATTTGAAAAATTAAAGTTTAAAAAATGACTTGGCGCTATCAGCTGGAATCGAAACCAAAACACATCAAAGGCTGTAAATGACAAGGTTCTCTCTGATTCTCTCTCCTCTGATCTCGAGCGCGTGGTTCAGTGGGGGAGGATGTGGCTGGTTACCTTTAATTGCATCCAAAACCAAACTCCTATCCTTACATCATCAACGCTCTGATCCCCAGCTGGCATCAATTGTGATGGATGGCTCTCGTCTGGGTGAGGCCCCGTGTTTTGACAAGCTTCTGGGTTTGACCTTTATTCCTGATCTGAAATGGAACACGTACATCAAGTCTGTTGCCAAGGTCGCTGGAAAGATGGTGGGATCCTTCTACCGCTCCAGAAGATATCTCACTACTGATGCAATTCTCTATCTATATAAGAGCCAAGTACGTCCAAGGATGGAATACTGCTGCCATATCTGGGCAGGAGCTGCTAAAACAGCCTATCCTGCCTTGACAGGGTACAAAATAGACTTCGTGGCTTAGTGGGGGATGCCCTTTTCTCTACCCTGCAACCTCTCTCCCACAGAGAGACGTTGCGAGCCTGTTCTTGTTTTATCGTTATTTCCATGGCAGATGCTCGTCTGAACTCCAATCTCTGGTCCCCCCTCGCCAATCTTTCACGAAAAACACCCGTCTAGCTGAATCCACTGTGAAAAATTTCCCCCACTCTATATCTGTGCCTAAATCAAAACGCGGATTCCATGAACAAAGCTTCTTTCTTAGAACTGCACGCCTGTGGAACTCTGTTCCGTCTGCCTGCTTCCCTCCGGACTACAACTTGGTTGTCTTCAAGTCCAATGTTAACAAATTCCTAATGAACCGCCCCCTTAAGTAAGCATTTCAGCAAATCTCCTCACTAACGTAATGTACTTGCAATAACCCTTATCCCTGAGTGGCTTCCGGGCCTTGATAAGTGGTGATCACTGTGTAAAAAAAAAAATATCAGTCCAGTTGCGTTCTCTACCAATGTTATTATCGAGAGAAAGGCTATAAGGTCTTAATATTAAATGACTTCAAGAAATGAGTTAGATTAGAGCATGCGCAGAAAGTAATAAAACATGTCGGCGAGTTGAAATGAGCATTTCGCATTTCAACTTGCTGAAATGTGTCTGTACTATTATTCATCTATACAAATAAAGGTTTGATTTGTTATAAACCATATTTAGTGTATGATTACTATTTCTTGTTAATTCCAGTGTTGTGTGATAAGTAGTTTAAGTGTTTATCGGTTTAATATTTACACATACATCTACTGCTTTGTTTATATAGACGTTCGTTTTTAATAATATTTAGACTTTTCAACATACAGACACAAATAGAGTAATGTTATATAGATGTGCGTACGTGTCTTGTCTATGCGTCTGCGTAATGCGAGAATATACCGAGTGCATTTAATTCCATATTTTCTTCCACTTAATGTGATGATTGCACGGAAAAAACATCACATGCTGAATTAATGCATTAGCTTAATGCAACACTGATTTTGCACTGATAAAACCCAGACTTAGACAGCAGATGTGCAAAGACACAATTAGAAGAAACTAATTTTCTTGAACGCCATTGGGAATAATTTATCAATCATACGGTTATGTTCTTTTTCAATTAAAATGTTTATATATATTTTTGTGCGTAAATGGATGTGGAGTTTACTTTATACACCAACACCCATTTGTAGACGGACAGCCAGAGCCACATATCTATCTATCTATCTATCTATCTATCTATCTATCTATCTATCTATCTATCTATCTATCTATCTATACACACAGGCACGCACACATATACAGGGTTATTCTAAAAGAAGGACCCTATCTTATGATAAAATATTTCGTAAGCAAATATATGAATCAGAATGAGGAAGTGGGTGTTTGAAAGATCAGATTTCCGAATTTTATATGATTGTCACGTGACTCATACGTCTGGCAGCGACAGCAAAAAAAAAAAAAAAAAAAAATGGCGACTCGTAAACAGAAGGATTTTTGTGTTCTTGGGTTCGCAAAACTAAATCGGTGATTACAATGGTGTGAGCTTTAAAACGGTTGCAATTGAAACCGTACAGACTGCAGCTCCTTCAGGCGCTTAAAAACAAAGCCTATCTACGACGAATTGAATTCTGAAACTAGATGCTGCAAATGATGAAGGACGACGAACACTTTTTAAATGAAAAACTGCCTCAGCGATAGATTGGTCAGACAGGGGCCCAAGACGTTGGTCATTGTGCTTGTCCTCCTAGATATCCTGACCTCACAGTTTGTGATTTTTTCTCTGGGAGGTTGTAAAAGAGTCTTTGTTGCGCTATTACTAACTGACCTGAAAAATTTAAAACATTGAATAACAACAGTGATCAATTCAACAGATCTTGACGCGTTTGGAAAGAATTCTCATATCATATTGATGTTGTTCGTATTGTAAGGGGAAGGGCATATTTAGCCCTTGTAACAGTTGGCTGTAAGTAGAATACTTGTATCATAAGCTTTATTGTTAGCTATTTTCCCTTCATAAAACACTTAATCATAAAAGAGGGTCATTCGTTTTGAATCACCCTATATATATATATATATATATATATATATATATATATATATATATATATATATTCAGAATGTGAGAGATTATATAATAATTTCCACAGAAAACAACGTCGCAGCCAACAAGAGCCATGAAAGTGAACGAACCGGAAGTCCAAGTCTCGAGTTTCGCCCTCATTTGGGCTCATCAGTTAGACACATCCAAACTCAGGATTCGAAACCCGAGTCTCCTGCATATATATATATATATATATATATATATATATATATATATATATATATATATACATACATATATATATATATATATATATATATATATATATACATATATATATGATGAATGAATGACAAAAGTCTTATATTCAAAATTTCATGATGTTGACCATCTTACAATTTATTCCTTTGATTCAGTTGACACTTACAATTGTTGACAGTATCTGTTTCGTAGCATAAAATCAATTACTAAATTATTATATCAATCACTTTGTTTCGTAGCACAAAATCAATCACTTAATAATTTATATCACTCAGCGATTATAAATTCAAAATGGCGTAATACAAGCAAACAATTTTCTGATTTTTTAATCATGTCCAAACGCATTTTATTCTGACAAGTTAAGGGAAAAATAGATTCACTGATTGATATAATAATTAAGTGATTTATTTTCTGCTACGAAACAGAATTAAAGGAATAAATGGTAAGATGGTGAACATCATGAAATTTGGAATGTAAACTTTTGTCATTCATTCATTATATTTGCTCTGTAATTATATTGAGCTTCTTAAATAAGGATTGGTATATATAAAAAGGAAATATAAGTGAATGAGGAATATTTCAACAGAAATATATATATATATATATATATATATATATAATATAAAACTGAATGTCTATGTGTGTTTGTGTCTGGTCACGAATAGGAAGAAATATGGTATAATAAAATTATGAGGTGTTCGTTTGCGCCTGACCTCCATAGAATGGAAATATGTCACAAAGTTTAACAAGGATTTTTAATATAGATCCACAGAATATTGTGGTAAGTGTTTCAGTGTGAACAGGAATGGTATAATAAATTATGGGGTTTATCTATTTTATTTTTACTTTCATCATATTTTGCTTTGGTTTTGATACCCCCGAATTCGAAGCTATCTCTTTACAACCCTTCCTTTTCATAACCTATCATACTTTCATAAATCAGAGTCCATTTTCTGTAGGCTGTTTTTGAACCCAGTAAACGACGTGTACTTTTGCTAGTATATATATATATATATATATATATATATATATATATATATATATATATATGAATACATTAAATAAAGTCGTATTCCTGTTTGTCTGTTTGTTCGTTCACAATTTAATTAATGTGTACAAAAGGTAATTTCACGAATTCATTTTCATACTGAAATCTGAATTTCACTTTTGCAAGATCTCTATACATACTATTTATTCAAAAGAAATCTACATTCAGTGAGTAACCTCATTTGGCACATTACATAAAAACAAAATGTATTTTAATAATTAAAGCGGTGTTAATAATGTTGTTGTTGTAATAGAACGGTTTTAATTGTTCTATTTAGAAGTATTATTTGAAAGGGATTTATTCAATTCATTTCTTAATTATTACTAGCTGACAACAGTTGCTTTTAAAACCGGAAGTAAGCTTATTTATTTCAGCTATGAGGGTTATTTCCTGTTTTAGCTATGGGAGTTACTTCGCGTTTCATTTTCATAGACTAAGATTGATGTGTTTTATGCTTCTCTTAAATTAACATATGGTCACTTTTCGTAACAAGTTAAGATATTCAGGGTATCTTAAATAGTATGTGATTGAACCCTTCGCCCGGCAAAATGTTTTGACCGGGCAACGCCGGGTATATACAGCTAGTATATACATAAAGTTAGATATATGTATATGCATATATTTCAATATATAAGATTAAACCCTGAAATAAGTACCTGATCATTATTGATTTTGGAAAAAGCTACTAGGAGTAATGTTGAATAATGTGGGATATATTTAGTTTAATTTAGTATTTTAAATAGTTTGATGGACATAATATGAGTACAACATCCCAGTTAAAAATTATAATATTTCAGATTTGCATTAAATTTGATTCATAGTCATTAGACACCAATTAAGCAAGATTCCCTGAGTTTCCGTTTTTATCATGTAAACCCCTTAAGCTTAAATCTTAACTTTGAGACAATTCTTAAAACATTCAAAATCATATAATGCGTTTTAATCAGACGTAAGAAAAGTATTCAAGACACATGGTTTAGTTTTAGTATATTTTGATTTTTATGTCCGTAGTAAAATGGTGCAAAACTATTTTGTTCGAGAAATATATTTTACCTGTCCTTGGATGAGTATTCTTCTCGTGCCCCTCATAGGAAGGATGGCCCTTTTCAATCTAACCTTTAAAATTATTCTATTTTGATGAAATGATACCATATCTATAAAGGTTCCGTATCTTGAAGTGTCTTTCCAAGGGAGCTATAGATGTTGAACTTCTCTTCAAACTTCAAATACATCCTATTTTGATGAAACATAAATCTCGGGGATAGAGAGTAGAAGTGATCATTAATTTCTACATGCTCCACTGTGCTGAACCCCTACGTGCCCCGTAAGGGAGCTATGAGGGACAGAATCCATTTAAAATTCCAAATACGAATATGTGATTCAAAATGTAATTGAAACTATATATATATATATATATATATATATATATATATATATATATATATATATATATATATATACATACTAGCATTTCCCAGGTGTTTGGGGGGGGTGTTGAGCAAAAAAAGTGGTAGTAGGAAGGCAGACTCGAACCCGTACCGCGAAGGAGGAAGAGAACGTGAAAAAACGTGACGTCTTTGCTGTTGCGTCCATCGCCAAACCGGAAGTGGCGAAGATTTAAATTAAGGCTAGACAATCGAAAAGAGGGGATGACCTTCGAAAATATCGGTGAAAAAAGCGACCCCCCCTTGTAGAAATATGCGCAGTTGAGTGTGAAAGAATTAATGTTTTCTGGCCAATTTTTCGATATTTGTCGTCCGAAGGGTTGTTCTTCAAAACAATAAAAATCTCGTGAAAATCCATCGCCTCTGTCGAAAGTTTTGGGTAGACATACATACATACATACATTTAAACAGACGGGTGAGATTTATATTATAGATAGCAATAATTCAGATAAGTTTCTCAAAACTTCAGTTTCTTCTGATTATGTTAGAATCGAAAGGGAACAGTAAAATTATACTCTGGTGTTACGGGGATAGAGAAAAGGTATAGTAGTGTGATCATTTAGTCACGAGCAAAGTCGGGTCCTCCATGTTAGTACTATTTGTCAGGATGGGAGTACTCACTGTCCAGAGAGCTTTTGATAACATTATTAAAATAACATAACAAAATTTTAAAAATCTTTTCAACAAACATGTTAAGGTTTAAACCTCAGTTGCAATGAGTACAACTTCAGCCATCTTGAAATTTCTTTCGCCCCCCCCCCAGTTATTTTCAACACATTAAAATTAAGCATTTGAAATAGGCAATAACAACGAGGAAGATATCTACAGAAAATATAAGGAAAAGTTAATACAATATCCTTCTTTTCATGCAAGTTATTAAAGTTATTTTATTTACCTGTACGTCAGGTGTTAATTTATGAAAAGGTTACTGTGAAACAACCTGGATTTAAACTTAGCACATCAAGGTTTCAAGTCCGTGGTGTTTGCCACTTAGCCACTAACTGATAACTGAAAATGATCCCTTATCACATAAATGAAAATAGAACGTGTTTACCATTTTATTTGTCAGTGAAACTTAGCCGGAAATGCTTATTAATCCCTTCTGGTGTGATGTCGATTACAAGACGCATAAAACAAAACAGTAGAACGCTAATTATATTTGAAATATCTTTGGAATTGTCTTATAGATTATGATTATCTCCCCTTGTTCTGATTTAATTCGACTCTGGGAAATGTCGGACAACAGCTCGCCTGTCAACCAGAGGCAAACATTATTTCAAGATGGCGTTTCTTGTCACTTTTTGTTTTTGATTATAAAATATAATTTCTAGTTATAAAAAAAAAATTATGACAGTTTTCCATTCTGTTCTCGTCATGAACAAAAAAGTTCATTTATTCCAAAGAAGTGACAGCATACCAAAAGGTATTAAATGCTTCTATAACGAGATAAAAAAAAAACTCAGACTTATTGTATTTACAATGTTTTATGTTATGAAGGAGAAAGAACAGAGACTATTCTTGATTGAAGCTCCTCATTTTGAAGCAGAGATCGTCTTTCTCATCTACATTAAGATAAATGCGTATTTATTCATACCTAAATATACACATATCTCGTCATGAGAAAGTTAGTGAGTAAAGCCCGATATATTTCTTACCCTCCAAATAAATCATATTTCTTACCCTCCAAATAAATCAGAAGGCAAAAAAAAAAAGCAAATAGCAATTTAGACAACGCCCGTCTCTCGAAAATAATTCGGAAATAAATCTGCAACTTTGAATAAAAAATCAATTGTGAATGTTTTAAAAAAAAAATTATGCCATCAAAAATGCTACATTTCTTGTGCATGAAATATATTACTAATATAATTTTATGATCTTATATGAATAATAGTGTAAACACCAAAGAAACAATGTTTAAAATCATTTTGGATATAGATGTACATTAGTATGTACTTATTGCCCATTAAGCTACATATTGATGCGCGACTTTCATTCTCTTGATATTTGTTCGATTTAAAATTTACAGAAAATTGTCATTGTTATTAAAAAAGACACATAATTTTCATCAGAAATTATAGGAAGATTCGATTATTGCTGTTTTAAACTGAGGCAACTTGAAAACTAAGAAAAACGCTTAGCGCAATTATTTTTGAAAATTTAACCATATTTATTCAGAATCCAATTTTAAAATTAGCAAAAATGTGTAGTTTTAGATATGTTTTATTAGACACGTCCAGATAAATTAAAATAAATCACAGAACATTTTTTTTATTATACACATATATGGTTTATTCCAACGATTAATTTGTGGCATTTATAGTTTCAATACAATTTCGGACATATGGTTCGCCTGCGGCTGCGGTCTAGAGCTCCAATTCTCACAAGCTCTACGCATTAAATTAGGCTGCATTTCGGCAATAACATATCGAATGTTGTCTTCCAAGTGGTCTATCGTGTCTGTTTTATCAGCGTAGACATGGGAATTAACATATCCCCAACAGAAAATAATCTAATGGGGTTTAATCGCCCGAACCAGGTGGCCAGATGGCAGATCCATTTCGTGTAATTATTCGTTCATCAAATGTTTATCCCAGTAAATTGATCGTCTCGTTTATAATTTGCAAATGCTGTTCGAGTGTCAGTCGGGTGTTAGGCGCCTCAGCCTATATATTTTTGGAAAGTAGAAACAAGCCCACTTGATATTGAAAAAGCCTGAATCCAAACTTTTCTTTGCTATTCTACACATAGTAAAACCAGCAAAATATGGTACCTAACAACATAGGAAAATTTAAAGGCAAAGAGTGTTTTACATAGTTTATGCTAATTCAAGGCTTCTCCTGGCAAAAAAGGTAGGCACATATTTATTAGAATGCAAATATTACGTCAACTATTCATTTACTTAATTGTTTTTTTTTTTAATAGTTTTTATTGTTTATATCGTATCCGTTGACTGAAGTAACAGTATTACATCTTCTCAGAATTCTCCTTTATGGATGGAACCTACTGTAATTTTCAGAAATGAAAATAACTCCAGACAAGAAATGAAGACATTTGATGTAAGGAGCCCCCCCCCCAAAAAAAAGAAAAAGAAATGCCTATTTGTGTAAAAAGCAGCTAACGATAGTGTGAATGGATAGATTCTGACACAGAAAACAGCAATTCTTCCCTCTTTGCCATAAAGATTGCCCATGGAATGAGAAAAAGTAGCGGCGATAGTTACGAAGCTGCCGAGAGTAAACCCAATATTATCTTTCTATTCTCCTTAATTCTCTTGAAAGATATGAAAGATATGAAAATAAATGTAATGATCAGATTGTATTCATGCATTATGCACGAATTGCACCGTTGATTGGAATGTCCGTCCCAGATTGTGCAATATGAATTCCCAACTCACGTAATAATGTCCATTTCGATGGAGTGGTGGTTGTTCCGGAAGTGTGTAACGTGCATTAGAAAACTCACATTCCAACAATCTCAAACGCACCATTGTAAGGCAATTCCTTTATAATTGATGATGCCGTATTGATTTTATTCATATAATCTTTCTCATTAACAGTGCAATTCATCACATCAGCATCGACTTGAACCAAGTATTACAACTAGTATTGATCCTGCATCTTTACAAGTTACTGAAACTATATAGCAAGACCCTATAACATCAAATTGATTATCTTTCCTCATGGAATAGTATTCCATATCACTAATTGCATTTTTTTTCTACTTAGGTTTCTGAATTCAAATACCCTACAAATAGTCGATCTGAGTCCATTATGTGTGGACGGATGATCTTATGACAAAAGAAAAGATACTATACTACCCCCCCCCCAAAAAAAAAACACAAAAAAAAAAAAAAAAAAAAATCCCGAAAAACAAGTACATAATGCATGGAAGGATGGTTTTATGACAACAGAATAGACACTCAAACACTCTATCTGAATTAAACATTAAACTATAATGTAACGTTGTTATTCTCTCTACATTCAACAGGTCGGCCAATTCGCTGTAGAAGGAGTAGTAGGAGGAGACTCACGTGCTTGTCAAGCGTATCTTCTACATCGCTGTTCATCTTTTTTCCTTCTTTTCTTTTTATTTTGATCTTGATGCATATATATTTCATTCCGCCACAGCTTAAAAGCAACATTAACTCGGCACGTGAGTCGTTAATAGTATACGTGTTCTGGCCTGGTCATTTAAATGATGGAGCCAAGGAACAACGTTACAATTAGACAATATTCTGAAATAGTACAGGAAGCTGAATTTAGTATAAAAAATAATACACTAATTAAATAGTATTAGATATCTATCTAAGTGCTTTTTGCTCCAAGATAGTAGCAAAATAAGACAAACACAACAAAGGCTTACCTTTAAAATTCAATACAAATCTTATTATATCCTTGGTTGCAAAAAAGGAATGTCCGCTTTTGCCTTTGTAAACAGAGCTGGTAACCACCTCGAAAGGTAATAGTCTTTAAATCTTCAACAGGAACTAGTCACTGGTTCATCTGTTTTCGAAGATATGAGTTGGCAACCGTTTGATATGATGCTTTTTGATGTAAAAAGACTCAGTCCTCGCCCAGAGAGGATAGCGCAGAATTTCATGATAAATATTCATGTCAGATCGGCAATTCATACCACAGTAAGTCTCTAGTTGACTTAAACAATGTGCCCAATCATTTAGGCTTGAAATAAAAAGTCTCAAAGAGACGAAAGTTGGAGTCTCCTTTATGCCCCAAGCGGTTGGGGGGGGGAGTTTCAAATGTCCTTCTTGTATGGATTGCATGAATGAAACTAGAGCGGGATTCGGCTCCATCCGTACAGCTGCCTTGATTGAAACTGAAAAGAAGCGTGCAAAAGCAAAATAACCCGCGAAAATGAAACGCTACGCGGTTAATATACGAGTTAATTGGCCCAAATAAAATACAATAAGAGGCATGATGTAATTGCCAAGTTTCTAACAATAGTCTGAAATTTATATAAGTAATAGTATAGTTTCGGTTTCCGACAAACATCAAATTCCCATTATTGATAGATCTATGTATCAGCTGAATCTAGTGACACCGTGTTTATTTTTTGTTGTTTTTGTTATTGTTGTTCTTCTTCTCCTCATTAATATTAAGGTGTTCTCAAGCATATTATCATCAGAGATTGCTCACTGACAACAACTGGTGGTGTTCCCTGGAATCTGGATTACAGCAAGTCTCTCCATATTTCCAGTACTTTTCACCTCTTTCGATAACCTTTGCAAATAAATTTGCATTATCGAAACGGTCGATTGCCGTCGACTTCTTGCTGACAATGACCATTGGTCATCACTGGAATTTGAGTGAAAATAAGCCTTTCCCTAACGTCCAAGTCTTCTTCGTACTCATCCGGTGAATTCCGCTTAGTGTTTTCTCTCCTCACTCTTTCCATCATCTTTGACTATTCTCGACTATTTGGTGTGATGCAAGTCAGTGCGGACACTACATTATTGTGCAGCGTAGTTAATTTAAAATTTTACGGTTTTACTTTTCTTGGTTCAATGTAGTGTGTTCCTCTTTCTTTTCATTTTACTTCTGTTGCAGTTTCTATATGGCCGATTAACGTAGTTAGCCCATGTGCATTAGTCTCCGCATTCAAGAGACTAATCCATTAAGTTTTCTGCCATTTTCATTATTGCTACCCGTCGATATCCGCTTGATTTCAGTTTACTTCTATGATGTTTTCGAAGTTTTTTAGCATTGTACCAAGTGCTGCTACGATTATTGGTGTTATCTTTACTTTCTGTATGTTCCATAACCATTTCAACTCTCTGGTCAGTTTCGTGTAGTTACTTCGCTCTTCTTTCTCATTATTATTATTATTATTATTATTATTATTATTATTATTATTATTATTATTATTATTATTATTGGCTTACAAGAGGTAATCAACGATCTCACTATATATGTGGTGTTCCCGGAAAGTTGAGTGAGAACAAGTCTCCTCAGATTTTCAAGTACTTTCTACTTAACATTTGCAAATAAATTTGCATTATCGCCACAGCTGCTTGCCATTGATTTCTCATTAGCAGCGGTAATTGGTCTTTTCTATAATTTGAGTGGCAATAAGCCTCCCTAAGGACCCACTTCTCGTCGCACTTATACAGTGGAGGTCTGCTCAGTGTTCACTCCTCGGCCTTTCCTTTCTCCTTGACTACCTGGCTATTCGGTCTTACTCTTTTTTTTGGGGGGGAGGGTTGTGGTAATAGGGGATGGTGGGGGAGGGGTTAAAGAACTTATAGGTATACAGCTTCAATGTTCTTGGTTCCATGTAGCGCTTCATGTTTTGTCTCTGCAGCAGTTTGTCTAGTCTGCACTTGTGGTTCGTGTGTGTTAGTCTCCACATTCAAGATTTTCCTTAATATTTCAACTATTTTCATTATTGATGTTCGTTGATTTTTCCATATTATTATTATTATTATTATTATTATTATTATTATTGTTGTTGTTGTTATTATTATTATTATTATTATTATTATTATTATTATTATTTACTCATTAGGAGCAGTCATACAGGCTATCATAAAAAATCTTTTTAAGAATAACTTGTGGTGTAATATTATTATTGTTATCATAGCTATTATCATCATAATTATTATCATTTTTATCGTTATTATTGTTGTTGTTGTTGTTGTAGTAGTAGTAGTAATAGTAGTAGATGAATAGGGGTGGTTGACGTAAGTCTCGATAGCATCTCTTCTTATACAATGTACAGGATGGAATGATAATTTTGTCGCCCTAAAGAAAACAACACTGCAACCATATTTTAAAATTTTTATTGAAAAAAAAAAAAACTTCATGTACCGTTATTATGTTGTAGAAACTGTATCTACTGAATGCAACTGCATTCAGTCTCAATCACCGCATTAATACGGGTCCGGAACTGGGAGCATGCATTTTTCACAAGCGGCGGGAGCTCGGCGAATATTTGGCGGATGGTGGCAATCAGGCCGGCTTTGGTGTTGTGGGAGGTCATTTTGTTGATGTTCTCGACTTATGACCAAACGAAGTAGTCCAGCAGGTACAGATCTGAGGAGTAGGGGGATCAGTGGGAGAAGAGTACAAAATCGTAGCACTCCTTCTGAAACCAAGCCTGGGTCTCTTTGAACGTGTGGGTCGGCACCGATTCTGTTGCCACACCCAGAGATTGCCAACGGGAATGTGATTGCACCAGGGAACCACCACACTTTCAACACACACAGGTACACCTTAGTGTTAGATTTCAAGCCGACTTCAAAGATGTGAGGTGGCATGATGTGACCTATACTTGAAACCAAATCAAATACTATAACCGTGGCTGGAAACTTTATTGAGCTGTGCCCTCAAGCGTTGAATAGTCCAGATTTGCCTTTTGAGGATGCTGGAAATGGTCCTGTTGTCATAATTTGGATCGGTAGAGAGTATAGATTGTACAGCAGCGCATCTCCGATCTCGCTCGTTGGACATTGAGTCACTTTCAGACATGATATAAGGCTCCTATCGCTCTTCATAACTGGCCAACTAGTAGATAGTCTGCAACAAAGAAAAAGGAAAAGAAAAGAAAGAAAATCGGTTTTCATCAAACGGAAATGGAATCAAGGAATTGACTCAGGGAAATAGAATGATTTTATCGTTCCACTCTGTATATGTTTTTCTAAAGAAGGACCTTTGTGTATTATGGTATACTTCAATAAAAATGTGAAGTGTTCAAATTGTACAACTGATATAATATATGTTGGATTTTGTGCAGTGTATGTGATACATAACATATGTTGTATGGCACTGAAGTGTGCCGCGAAAGATGCTGTTCATTTCTGCGCATTAAGTTTTTCCTGGATATTTCCACTAAGCATATACAAGCACAAACGCGCATGAGCGCACTGAAACGCAACAAACTCAGAAATGCTTTCTGACTTTCATAGCCAAAACCCTTTGTGCTGTGTAAATAGTAGTAATAATAGTAGTATTAGTATTATTAATAATAACCGTGGCGTAATCATGTTGACACACCGGTACCCGTAAAATCATCGAAGTCAAGCGACGTTGAGCCTGGTCAGTGATAAATGAGTGATCATTTGGCAATCCCTGGCGCTGTATGTTATCTCCGCTCATCTAATTATTTCTAGTCGTCTTTTACTTCTCCTTGTCACTGGATTCAAGCAGTGAAGATTTAGGAAAGGTGTGGTTCGAGATTATGCAACCCTTGTTTCACAATTACATGTGCAACCATCCTTACAGGGTGTATCTAATGTCTCTCAAAATCGAACGAGCTCATAAATTAATGTTTCAATACTAATTTTATTATTTCTATTAATTTATTTTACTATTGTGTATTAATACATTTGTTTTCACTAACTATTATCATTTGTAACCTATTATTATTATTATTATTATTATTATTATTATTATTATTATTATTATTATTAATTCTTTATTAGTAGTAATGAGAGTACTTTTGTCGCATTTGGGCAGGAGCTGCTAGAAACAGCTTATCCTGCCTTGACAGAGTTCAAAATAGACTTCGTTGCATAGTGAAGGATGCTCTTTTCTCTTCCCTGCAACCTCTTTCCCACAGAAGAGACGTTGCGAGCCAATCTGTGCTTTATCGTTATTTTCATGGAAAATGCTCGCCTGAGCTCCAATCTATGCCCTTCGGCCTTTCATGAAAAACATTCGTTTAGCTGAAACCACTATCAATAATTTCCACCGCTCTTTACCTGTGCCTAAACCTAAACATAGCTTCTTTCTTAAAACGAATACTACGACATGTTTCGTTTGACCACTGTACACTCATTAACCTTTATCCTCGAGTGGCCTCCGAGCCTTGATAAGTGGTGACTCCTTTGTACAAAAGAGGGTATTTATTGTGATTAAGATAAGCAGTAGTAACACAACTTAGGAAATATTACTGATTTATAAATCTCGTTCCGTTTCCTAATTGTCCTTTTTCCTTTTTTTCATTTTACAGTCTTTTCTGTTCGTTTTTCCACAACGTTGCAAAATCGTTGCTTAATTCCCGATTGCAAACTTCAAAGCTGCGAATCGTCACGCACTTTGCCATGAAACATATTATTATTCAATTTGGACGATTCAGTAAACTGAATTTTGTTCGATTCAGCAGAATATGTAATATCGTCGAGGCACCTGCGTTATATATACTGTGCCATCAAAAAGAAAGTCCACACTTATTGTTTCAAAAACGGCAAATTTAAGCTAAATTGATCGTAAGTGTTTAAACAACCTATACCTCATTTGATTTGCCTTTTATTCCTCTATAATTTTACCTGTTCATATTTGACTCATAATTGAAGTATCCTAGTGTTCACATCAGTTTAAATTATTAGCTTCCGTCACCAGAGAAGGCAAGAAAAAAAGAACTCCGCACAATGAAAAATTGTTATTTAAATGTGATTTTAGAACATTAATGTAACACAAATACAACAGGAACAATGAAATAATGAACTAGTTAATATTTAGTAGAATAGCCCTTCTGCAATTTGACAATTATAGAGGAATAAAAGGCGAATCAAATGCGGTATAGGTTTTTTTAAACAGTTACAATCATTTTAGCTTAAACTTGCGATGTTTGAAAAAAAAATGACAGGTGCGGACTTTCTTTTTGGCGACACTGTATGTGACACTAACACATGGCGACAAGCTCTGAGAAAGGCTTGGACTTTAGGGAGTATTATTGCTATCACTACTACTTGTGAAATATGGTTCCACAATGTAAAAGTTAAGCATAAGATATCCTAAATGATACAAGGGTTAATTAAATATATTCAAACGTTTATTCCGCCTACAGAATGTCTCTGGTGACGGAAGTTAAGAATAAGTGAAGCATGCATAGTCCCCCGTGAGTGCACAGCGAACGAGGCATAAAAAAATGACTAAGTTCAGCATTTGTCCCCATTCCCCCACTTAGTCCCTAAACTCCCCAGGGGATGTCAAATGATGGTGAAAATGAACAAACGGTGCAGTTTTAGGCCTTAACAATGTACATTTGAGTTCTGCACCATTCAATAAAAGAAATAACTAAGTCCATCATTTGCCCCCCTCCATTTAGCCCCAAAAGTCCCCAAGGCCTTAACATATTTAAATTTGAGTTCAGCATCATGCAAAACTTCTAAATAGATATGCACAAAAGTTTTTGGACAAACATGGTAAAATAGTCACAAAAATGGAGTCTTTTTATTAGCCCTAAAAGAGCCCCTGCGGCACACCCAAGAGTTATCGCGAAGTACAGACAAACAAAATAATATAGAAATCAGTTAGCTACAAATTTTTAGAAAGCTTTATAAAAATCCAAGGCATCATTTTTTTTTTAAATAAGCACAAAAGTATCAATTTTAGCCATTTTGATTTGAAAGGCATCCCTAGTGGACAACCTAAGTTTTTTCCAGAAAATCTGTTCTGTTAATTTTTACTCATATCATGTTTAATGTTTGTGCAAAATTTCAAAAATTCCAAGGCGTAGTTATATAGAAAAGTGCGGACAGACGAACGGACGAACAGAAGAACGGACAAGAGTGAATTTACAGGTTCGCCCTACTTTTGTCGGGGGACCAAAAAAGAGTTTATTGATATAAATAATAGAAACCTGTATGAGAAAGATAGTTAATTTTATTTTTTAAAATTTAAGGTTTAATTCGAAATTTCAGAATGATTGTTGCCTGCAACAAATGTCACGTACAAAACGAGTGGCTAACAATTTAAACATTGCAAATACATAGCAGCTCACTTAAAATATGTATGGTTAATTAAATGTGTATGTAAATAATCTCAAACAAGTACACAATAAATGTCCATACTTTCACACTATTCTTTTTGTGACACAATGATAAAGAACTCTTTTAGGGGTAGCTGCAACTCCATACATTAAAAAGACTTATGCTTACTTAAGGCAAAATTTTAATCGCGTTATTATAAAAATATGCGTTGTTCGTTTATTTTGTTATACAGCGTTCAATCCTTACAGCAAAGATCTCTGTCCATGTAATTAATTCTCAGGAGAGAATTAACCACGATATAAAACTTAACGTAGAAACTTCATAACAATCTCTTGATGTAAGAAATGTTTTATCGCCTTATCATTTATTTTCCCGAGGAACTGTTTTGCCACGCGTTCGTGAAAAATCCCCATTACACGGACACTCCCTGACAAACGATATTATCATATCTCAATCGATTACAATTCTGGCTATTTTGGCCACGCTGTATAATAGTTACTTACTACAATATAGGTTACGTGCTAAAAACGAGTGGCTATCTATGGAAGTTTTGCAATTACATTGCGCCCCACTTCAAAGTAGTCCGATCTTTTAAACTCGATATTTTGTGTATTATATGTGTGTTATATACAGTGCTTTTCCATCCAAGGTTTTGGCTGTTGTTTGTCTTATGAAATGTATATGCAAATAATCTCCAACAAATACACAATAAAAGTCATACTTCCGCTGCCTTATTCTTACAAATCGACTAGTATTCGAACTACTTTTATTTTGATCATCCTGTATAATAACGGTGAGCTCTGGAATGTGTATTTATGGCTTCATGCAATCTTTCCATGGTTTTATTTTTATACAATGGCACCATGCGGATAACGGAGTCACCATCTGTTTTTTTTTTTTTTTTTTTTTTTGCTTAAAACTGAAAACTGACTGCGAATATATTGAATGACTATGAACTCATTAACTCTTAATTATATTAGTTTATTTGATTCAGCAAACCTCTAAAAATCCTCCCAGATGATTAGTTGGATTACAGATAGCTAATAACACTCTATTAGCATTTCCTCTGAAATTAAGGTAGTAGTGCGAGAAAGGTGTTACTATAAGCATTTATTTACTACTTATTAAACTGCCCTCTATTTCAACATGACCATCTTCTGTAATGCGCCATCAAGACCTTTTTTTATCAGATACCAATGTTCGCGTATTATTTGGATTATTTGGACTACTGTTCTCATTGTGGGTGCTATTCTCACAACTTCTCGGTCGATATGATCTCTGGCCTTCTTCGAGTAATATAGTTGAACTCGGAAATCTTTAGGAATTTCGAATTAAAATTGACCACATATACCTGTGGCGCGCAACGGATAAAGTACTAATTGATAACTAGTTTTAAAAACAGTATGGAAATATCAATATTCAGTAGAAGCGATACTAAGAATATAATATAAAATACTAAAATCATAGGTTCTATTCGATCGTAAATTAAATAAAGGGGAGGTCATTTCGGAATTTCGTACAGATTAGCGAGTTCGAAATATAGATTCCTGAGTTCAAAATAAAAGATTCCCGTGTTCAACAAAACACACTCGAAGATGGTCAGAGGTAACATCAACCAAAACATCGTGAGAATAAAATCGAAGATCAATAATCCAAATAATACAAATTATCAATCCTGATCTGAAAAATTCCAAAACAAGACAATAAAAGTACGAAACAAATATAATGTAAACAACACCCAATCTAAAAATAAAAAAAACATCGCTAAACAATGAGGTGATAACAAATATCTCATAAAACCGAATAATTGATTAACAATATAAAATTATAATTGTTTTCTCAACAAGCGAACGCAGATGACGTGATTACAAGTTTTCATTGTTTCGAGAAATAAAGTGAAAGCGCAATGCTATCAATAACGTTCAGCAAATTTCATACAGTCTGTCTAGAGGGAGAGTGAGCGAGAGCGAGAGAGAGAGAGAGAGGAAGGACGAGAGAGAGAGAGAGAGAGAGAGGGAGGACGAGAGGGAGATGGGGGAATCTTCATTAAAGTAATGGAGAGTCAAAGCTGGAATTAGAGGTGATAATCACGGAAAAATAAAATTGCTTTTGACATCTCAGATTTGGCAAAAAGACTATAATAAAATCAGACGCATTAATGCTAATGAAAACAATGTTTTGTCTTCAGATAGAAATCACACTGAGAATATCTTGTTATTTGTTATTGAGAAATAATTTGTAAGCTGTTTGTTAAATAAGATTGACGTCATTTTGCCGATATAATAATTCAAATAAAGACGTTAAAAATATTATAATGTGATTTTATAACCACACACACACACACACACACACACACACACACACACACACACACACACACACACACACACACATATATAAGAGTGTATACATTTTATTGGGACATCCTATATATATATATATATATATATATATATATACTGTGAACAAATATAGAAACCAGTTAATTATCGAAAGTGTTCAAATTATTTGCCAACGTTCACTAATTGAATCGAAAACGTTCCTAATCAGCTCAATTCATATGTTGACACATCTTCTTTCAATGGTTGCTTTCAACTAATTCATTATAGCTCGTTTTGTGGTGTGAACACTGTGTTTAAATGTCCCCACCCACCCACTCCAAAAAAACGGAGAAAATCCATAGGGGTCGGGGTCAAATCCGGTGAGCGTGGACAATACTCGATACTTCCTCTTTATCCAAACTATCTGTTTCACAGGTGACTATCAAGATATGCTCTTACGTCATGATGATAGTGGGGAAGTGTTCCATCCTGCTGGAAGTGCCATTCTTTATTCCTAAACATCTCTTGTGAACGTTGCATAGCGTATTCATGTAGCAAGTTGGGATAATTTAAAGAGTGTATATTATTTATTGGGACACCCTATATATATATATATATATATATATATATATATATATATATATATATATATATATATATGATGATTGTGCCGTCTTGTCAAACGAGTGCCACTCCTCAGTCACTGAATTTCAATGTGCCCGAAGATGATTTTCACTCCTACCAGCGACTTGTATGCTCTGAAGCGAAGCAGACATGACCATTGATGACGGCCATTAGTTTGGATGGAACTAACAGCAACGAGACTTGTATCATTGTGCGATTTCATGTGATTAACGTGACTTGCCTTCGACAGTAGAGCCTGGTCACACACCTCACAGATCCAGAGATCCCCATGATTGGATAGCAAGGTTTGGTGTTTTCTACATGCTCTCTTGAGGACGGTCTCTCTTGGCTGCCTCAAAGTGTTCTGCGCCCCTGTATATCAGTGCCCTCCACTGCTTGCGATCAGACCCCCAACTGTCAACAGGAACATGAAAGCTCACCAAACACTCCTTGACGCTATCACGAAAACGTTTTTTGGGCTTTTGCCGAGGTCTTTTGCTAAGAAGGAGCTCACCATAAAATATAAAACATGTTTTAGGAGTCGATAATCAAGCCGGACAAGATGACCGGCCCAACGTATCTGGTTCTTTATAACAGTCGTAGCAATATTTGTGGTTTTGGCCCTATTTACTACACATATATCAGGGATAAAACTGCCCCACTTTAAACCCAGAATATGTCTAAGGCAATGTTGATGAAACCTCTCGAACTGTTCTACATGCTACTGGCACAGGGTCCATATTTCAGAGACATAGAGTAAGGATGGCAATACACATGTTTGATATAATGGCATTTTAGATGTCAGTGTTAGATCACCATCAGAGTACACTGTCTTGTAAACCTCTCAAATGCGTCTGATACCTTGCTGATTCTCTGTCTTATTTCCGCATTAATAGTGCCATCATTTGATAAGTTATTACCAAGGTAGACAATTTTTTTACGATTTCAAGGCGCTTTCCATAGATGAAAATATCAGGTTCCATATACAGATCACCAGGAACGGGAGTGTACATCACCTTAGTCTTCTTAATGCTAACTGTCAGTCCGAAGCAAGTACAGACATTCATGAAAAGATCCATCACCATCTGCATATCTACTGGAGAATGTGTCACCAGGTCAGCATCATCAGCATGCAACAGCTTCCTAACAAATTCATAATTTACAAGTGTTTTGGCTTGGAATCTTCTGAGATGGAACATATTTCCAGTCGTCCGGAATCTAATATAAACACTCATATTCTAATCGCAGAAACTATACCAGAGCACTGCAGTTAGATGGAGCGGAAACAATGTTGGTGCAGGTATATCACCGGTTTCACTCCGTTATCAATGGGAAAATCTTCCGATAGCCGACCATTAAAGTTGACGCGAACTTTCACACTATTATTGAACTTTTCTGTAAAAGCAGGTGCACAACCAAATTTTTCCAGCACTTTCAAGAGAGCCTCACGGTTGACTGTGTCAAACGATTTGGTTAAATCCGCAAACACCTCGCGAAGAGGCATATGTTGCTCAATACACTTTTCTATAAGTTGTCTTGCAGAAAACACCATATCCACGGTCCTTTGTCCACCTCTTAAACGAGACTGTGACTCCGGAAAGATATCAGGGCAGATATATTTCTCAAATCGGCTCTGCAAGAGCCGTGCAAATACCTTTCCAACCACAGTTAGCAGCTAGATACCTCGATAGTTTCCAAGATCAGTCCTTGCATATTTTCCTTTGTATAAAATAATTAGGATGACATCTATCCAGTCCTGGGTAACCGGGTCACCCTGCCATACCAACAGTATCTAAAAGTGAACCGCACAATGTACATTGACACCACCATGTTTCAGCAGCTCAATGCCATCCAGCCCAGGGGCTTTGTTCGAGTTAATCTGCTTTATGCAGCCAACTGTCTCCATGAGAGTTGATTCAGGTCAAGCCAGAAGCTGTATAACAATAATCGAAAATATATTAAACATTGAAAAATATATTTAAAAAATGAGCTTTTACTGAAGAAAACACACACGAACACACACACACACACACACACACACACACACACACACACACACACACACACACATATATATATATTAATTCATTACCCACACAGCAGCAGCCGTATAGCGCAATGGTGAGAAGCCTTGACTGTCCTTTGGGCGGTAAAGTTTTGATCCTAGCTTGAGGCAGTTGCCCGTCTAGCCGCACTGATGAGCTGTGAAACAGCGAAACAGTACTGTATGCGGATGACTATATATATATATATATATATATATATATATATGTATATAAATTATGTTTATTTATTTTTGTTTATTTCTTCTTTCACCAATACTGGCTCTACAGAATTGCAAACAGAGTCATATTTTAAATACCTTATTTACCAGAGTTGCTTCAAACATAATCCAATGAATATCATGAGAAAATGATCAGCGATGAAGCTGTTACAAGTATGACAAAAAAGAAATCTGAGCAAAATCAGGCAACTCTTGTTATTTAACGAAGTAAAACAAAAATCTACAACAATTTACCGAAGTAACTCAGTTACATTGTTGCATTGTTTACTAATGGGTAAGCCTTTAACCGGGCTCGGAGGCGATTTAAGGATACGGATTACGCGATGATCGCCAACAAATATTTTTGGCTACACATGTGCATGCATGTTTCGCTTTCGGCTGAATCTACTTAGAGCAATTTGTCATGTACAAAACAAAATTGAAAATGTATACATTCACCCTGTTTTGTTTTCTTATGTTATGGGGTACTGTTTATCAAGGCCCTAGGGACACTCGAGGATAAGACTTAAAAACGTGTCAATAAGACGATGATCACCATCACGAGAGGATTGGAAATAATGCGTGGAATGGACATATGATTCCTTAAGAGGAATTGCTTTTACAAGGGGACGGCATAGCAAGTACTTCTTTATATTAGGCTTAAAGACGACCATGTTGTAGTCGGTTGGAAAGCAACCATATTGTTCAGAGATGGGATGTTCTCGGAAATGGGTGTTTTGTTAGGAATTTAGTACCAAAAGAAGGGCCGAAAAAACTATTTTCTGTGGTTGTAGCTAAGCGAGTTAATGTTGTGAATGTTTTGCTGTGAATGTTTTGCTGAGATTGGAGTTCAGAAGACCACCTACCACGAACATTACAGCAGAGTGAGCCTAGCAACATCACTTCTGAGTAAAAGCGAACGCAAGGGAGAGAATAGGTAATTCACTCGCTATATTGCGAAGTCGATTTTGTACTCTGTCAAGACAAGAAAGAATGCTTCGAGCGGCACCTCCCCAAATATCACAGCAGTACTTGAATTACTGAAATCTAAACCTACGTTTAATAAGATTTATCAAGGAATAAGACGCGTATTTCTTAAAAGCGAAGTGATAATCCAATGCGAAAAAGTTGATGGAATATTAAACTAGGAAAATACTACTTTCTGTATGTCAGTATCTTTGGGATGCATGCTTTCGTTCTGCAAGGCAGTACCCAAAACATACACGATTTATGAACCAATGTGGCCATGGGTAAATTTCCATTATAAAAATAATAAGACCAAGAGTAATCATAGTTTTCATATTCAATTTATGATTTAATCACTCGTCATAGACTCTTCCTCTATTTCCATTAAATCGATAACCACTTTTCAAATTTATTATATTAAGCACAAAAATACGCCGGTCGAATAAAGCAATTATCGACGGACATGTTTTCCAATATCCACATATTGTATCAATAATCAATAAACGTCTATAGTCAGTTTAGTGAGTATATATATATATATATATATATATATATATATATATATATATATATGGGGTGGAGAGAATGCTCCGTAAGCCGTGGTGAAGGCAACCTTCCTAGGAAAAGCAAATCTCTGATTAAAAAAAACATAAAGCGGGAGACCAGTACCCGCATTAAGCTGGCCTGCAGTTTAACTTGTTGCTGACTATCTTGCTCTTGCTTGTTGCTAGATCTCAACGCTTCGAACCAGGAGAGACTTAGCTGTCGTAATAAGCTAAGACTCTGTAACATCATCTGTGTATGGATAATCCCTCAGGCATTTGTCTGTTAAAATGGTGCTGTGGCGATGGAAGTCATTTTTGGGTTCATGGAATTTAAGTGTCTGAGGGAGTGGCGCTCGTCTGAAAAGACGTTGCAATCACACACACACACACACACACACACATATCTATCTATATATATAAGTACAACACGTTATTAAATAACAGAGTTCTTTTCTCAGAGGAGACTTTTTAAATTATTAAAAAATTTTTTTGAATTGTCCATTTAGTATTTCAGTTAAATTAAGTTTTGTGGGTTTCCTACTCAATTTTTCTTCTTTTTTTTTCGCAAATACTTTCGAGTTGATCCATATAATCAGCGCCCGACGGGTTTAGTCTTCATTTGTTCACAATTATATTTTTACTGCTGACAGTAATTTACGTTTATTAAACGTCGCATGCATAATTTGATCATCGCGCGAAAATATTGGAAACTTATTTTTTTATTCGTTTGTTTTTTATAATAGCTTAGAATTGTGTTGATGTTTAATAGCATTCAGAATTTTGTGGATTAAGTAATATTTAATATTTTTAATTAATAGTTTGATGTCGAGTTTTTAGGTAAATGGCGTACATATTTTTCATCCTTTGACGTTGGTTTTGTAGTATATGATTTTTGTATTATTAACAAATGTTTATTTTGAGAAAGGGGGCAGTCATATTTTTAAGTGTTAGCAACTTGATCTATAACATTATTTATCCACACGGACAAAAGGAGACATTCAGTTATTTTTAAAGTTATCTCTCATTACCCTTAGAGATAATTGCATTCAATTTACTTAAATAAATTTCATTTTAATAATATATTCAGTATATATATATACACACACATACACACATACACTCACCTACTTAAATATACACCCACATATATACATATACGCACACAAATATACATATACACCCATACTCTCATATTAATTTCTCCAACGTGATCTTCCCCACACTAGGAACCGATCCTGGGTCTGGCCATACCTACATGGGGAGACAAATAAATAGAAACATTAAAAAAATCCCTTATACGTATTTTTAAATACACCCCTCTATCTAAACAAACATAATATAAAGAATACCCGAACAGTCTAAGACTGAAACGAAAAATCACAATGCTAAAATCTAAGAATCCAAAAAATAAATATCAAAATAGAATGAAAGCACCCCTACCCTTATTTCAGAAGAGCTGGTTCTCCCCCCCCCCTCATCACACATACACATTAGTAACGACCTTGGATCCCAGTCACCTTCCTAGGGAAGCAAATAACCTCATAATACTAAAAAACAGTACACACATTTTCAAACCAATAAAAGAAAACACACACACATCCTACCCTAAAGGAAAAGAAAAACACAAGCAGAAAGAGAGAGTGAGAGAGAGAAGCACAACACAGGAGTGACCACAGCCGAGGCCGCTGAGATATAATATAAATATAATATAAAAATTGAACATTCCAATGAATAGTAGACACTTACACGTTTCCACCCCTTGGAAACACTTAAAATGAACTACGAAAATGCTATTTTTGCATCTCCAACACATTTTGAAAATAATTTCTGAAGAGGACGCTTCACAGAACGCCTGAAACGCGTTAAAAACGATTTCAATGATTTAAAAACATTATTACAATGACCTAAACATAATTCTCAATGAAAAAGCAAGACAGAGAATAATAAAATAATGTTAAAAAATACACATTGTTGGTGAATATCCCCTTATTTAAATATACATCTTTCTTTCGTTGGAATTTCTTAACCCATTTTATATAAATATATATATATATATATATATATATATATATATATATATATATATATATATATATATATATATATATATAAATTATTTCCTCATGTTTTTGGCTGATAATCTTTTCAAATACATTAAGACAGCTTATATTTGTTAGTGTATTTATACATACATGAGTATGAGATTTTACTGTTTATCATTTCAGTTTCCCAACCTTTTTTACTGAAACTATTCAATACAGAATTGTATTATGATTCAAGATACCTAGTTACGTTTTAGGCTGCATAGTAAATACTTATTTCTATGAAAACAACATTGTACTAGTTCTTGCATTCTATTTAATAAATTTTAAATAGATACCATTATATGATATAATTCGAAGGTATATAGGTTGCAATACCTACTTGTGTTTAGTGCATATTTTCTTTCCCTTCCTAATATTGACCATTTTAATTTGTACTGTGTGTTATTAGCACGTAGTCCCCTTACCTATTTCGCTAAAGATGTTGATTTCTTATTCATTTCCTCATTTTTTTTATTTTAAAAGATGCTATATGGTCGCTGAATCTATCACGTTGCTCCTATATATGTTATCATCCTATTATTTCAACGACATTACATGTATATATAATGTCAGAAATAAGACATTTGCCATCCAGGAGACACTCATTACTGTTTCTACAGTAATAGAGACGTTCATTTATCTGTGCGAAAACCAAAACATAGATTCCATGAACAACGCTTCTTTCTTAGAAGTGCACGCCTGTTGAACTCTGTTCCGTTTGCCTGTTTCCCACCTGACTACAACTTGGATGTCTTCAGGTCCAACATAAACAAATTCCTGATGAACCGCCCTCAAACACTTTATCAAATCTCAATACTAACGTACTGTACGTGCAATAACCCTTATCCGCGAGTGGCTTCCGTGCTTTGATAAGTGGTGACCACCTTATAAAAAAAGTTTGGGAGCCCTCTGTACCCCAACACATACATACGTACACACAAACACACACGGTGCTAGTTGGCCGTTGACCCCGAAAAAGGGTTCATTCGCCCTTTGGAAGGCCTTGTTTTTAATCATTTAGAGAGACTAGCCACCCTCCTCACCAAACAAATCTGTTGGGGGAACGAGTTTTGTTGCCGGTGACCCGACCATGAGGCAGGTAATACTGGGTTACGTGGTACCTGTAGCATATAACATGACCTGACATACATATAAATAAAACATGTATATACACACGGGCATATATATTGTTGAACTTTTATTTATTTCTTCATTATCGATTCTGTACTAATTTCTTTCTTTTTCGCTCCCTGAGCATGAGAAAGGACTTATTTGCCCTTTGTGTACTTTTTTTGCAGCCCACATTGTTTTATGGCGTATTACTTTTTCATTTATTGTTTTATTTTTTTTAATATTATTTATTAATAATTATTTCGTGCATAAAAGTAAGTAATAAATAACACACACACACACACACACACACACACACACACACACACACATATATATATATATATATATATATATATATATATATATATATATATATAAAGCTACACAGATATACCCACGTTTATTTATTGGTTGTTATGTTTATATTCCCTTAAAATAATAATTTCCCAAGGATTTACTCAAACGGAAAGCAATATTTCAAATAGTTTTAATGTCCATTAACGTTTTTCACAATTTATTTATATTTTGTCCCTGTCTGTTGTCATTCGTGAATAAATCTTATGTTTTAGGGCATGCCACTTCAGAAGGAAATATCTTGTTAAGCAACTAGTTTCAGGAAAATATAAAATGTAAGTTTATATCGTATTGCTTATTACAAACAACGATATTTCAATTACGCATGCGCGATCATATTTTTCTTCAATTTATATTTGCTATCAAAAACAACATTTGTATTGATTATTTGTATCAAAGTCAATTTTTTAGATTCAAATTTATTAGGAGAGATAATAGTACTATAGGATGTATACACTTAGATACTGCCCGAATGCGATTGAAACCTGTATATTATAGTATCGTCACTACATGTGGTAATCTTTTCTACGTAGCAGAAATAGACAAAAAATGTTGTCATCTTCTTTAAGGAAACAAAAGCACCTATCATACAACACATGTTAGCTGTGTTTCGTGGACCACAATTTGACTTTGTGATGCAAAACTGTTTTACGCTCAAATCACGTCCCCTCAAATTGTCTGTTGCTTAAGTGAGGTGTAATTAGTCACAGATCATAGACCAATGGCACATTCAGCGCTGGCTTGAATTATTTGGTTGTTTGAAGGCTGAACATGGTTTTCGAAAGCTTGTTACACGGTATAGGAACCAGAACCGTAAAAATCGCCCCCAGAGAATTAATCTGAAATGTATCAGATACGAATTTTCTGAATTCCAAGTAAGATTTTGTGAATACGTTACGAGGCACATTGTACTTGTCGCGAATGATGTTCAAGGCGAAAATGTGATCGCTACACAGCCGTCTATGCTCCAGAGAATACAGGTTGAGAGCCTTTAATCGTTGTTCATAGGACTATGTGGAATCGTTTGAAAACCTAAAGTTGTTGAAATAATATTAAGAATTTATCTTTTTAAATGTCTTCTGTAATATAAATCTCACCTGTCTGTTTAAATGTATGCATGTGTGTATGCATGTATGTTTGCCTAAAACTTTTGACAGAGGCGACGGATTTTCACAAGATTGTTATTGTTTTGAAGCCGGCCCTTCGGACGGCAAATATCGAAAGATTGGCTGAAAACATTAATTCCTTCACCCTCAACTTGGCACTTTTCTACAGAGAGGGGTCGCTTTTTTTCGCCGATATTTTAGAAAGTTATCCCTTCTTTTCAATTGACTTGCCTTAATTTAAACCTTCACCACTTCCGGTTTGGCGATGGACACAACGGCAAAGACATCACGTTTTTTTCACATTCTTTTTCTCCGTTGAGGTACGGGTTCGAGCCTGCCTGTCTACTACCACTTTTTTTTTTTGCTCAACACACACCTCCAAACACCCGGCCAACGCCGGGCACCAAGGCTAGTTCATGATTAAAGGGCAGACGTCTGTGTGTTTGTTTATTTGTATGTCCGCCTAAAACAGAACGTGACGAAAACCGGTATCATCTTAAATCTACAAACTTTCAAACAATAAATATTAAAAAAATAGTCAAAAACATTAATTCCTTTACTCTCAACTGAGCACTTTTCTACAGGGTCGCTTTTTTCGCCGATATTTTACTAAATGTTACATCTTATATATCGTTGTGGTGTTTTGTTACATCTTATATAATGTTGTGGTGTTTTGTAGAATATCTGTTTTTTAAAAAATGTTACATCTTATATATCGTAAGTAATATGTTGTGATATGTTGTAGAATAATTGTTTTTTTAAATGTTACACCTTATATATCATTGGTAATATTTTGTGATATTTTGTAGAATATTTGTTTTTAAAAAATGTTACATCCTATATGTCGTTGGTAATATGTTTTTTTTTGTAGAATATTTTGTTTTATAAAAATGTTACATCTTATATATCGTTAGTAATATGTTGTGATATTTTGTAGAATATTGGTTATTATAAAAATGTTACATCTTATATATCGTTGGAAATATGTTTTTTTTTGTAGAATATTTGGTTTTATAAAAATGTTACATCTTATATATCGTACGTAATATGTTGTGATATTTTGTAGATATTTGTTTAAAAAAATGTTTAATCTTATATAATCTTGGTAATATGTTTTGATATTTTGGAGAATATTTGTTATTATAAATTTTTACTTCTTATATATCGTTGGTAATATTTTGTGTTATTTTTAGAATATATATTTTTTAAATGTTACATCTTATATATCGTTGGTAATATGTTGTGGTGCTTTGTACAATATTGGTTATTATAAAAACGTTACATCTTATATATCGTTGGTAATATTTTGTGATATTTTGTAGAATATTTGTTTTTTTTTTAATGTTACATCTTATATATCGTTGGAAATATATTTTGATATTTTGTGGAATATTAGCTGTTTAAAACATATTACACACTGCATGTTAATACTGCATAATTGTTTGAATGTTTTTTAATAGTCGGGAAGACTGGTGTTTTTCCTTGATTAAGACATACAAAAAATTTAAAAAATGGTACTTGATACCCTTTTGCTAAACACTCAGAATTATACGTTGAGGATCAAGGGCATGTGGAGTAATCATTAAAATAGACTGGTACATATAAGTAGCAAATGAAAAGGAAGCATTTAGGTCGCTCTTGACTACAGTTGACAATTTCTTTTTTCTATCATTATTTTAACATGTTGCATGAACTTTTCCTTTATTTTGCAGAACATAATTTATTTGTAGTCAATTATTAAAACAACATTCATTCAGTCAATATACGAAGCTCGCTCCAAAAGTAAGGTATCCTATTTTTTTTATTCAGCCTGAATAGATCAGACGGGGATTGAAAATTGCATTGTGATAATGACTGAACTCATGAATTCATAACCTGAAATTTTCATCTCTCTTTTGCAGATATTGACAGTGTAAGACTAAGCAAGCAATCTCTGCCCTGGCCGAAAATTATTTATCGAAATTAAAAAAAAAAAATGAAATAAGTGTATCCCGAGGCGCCCACAAAAATATTTAGTTTATTGAGTCGTTTGCTGATTTCGTATTTCGTTTTAATTTTAGCCAGTTTCTGTTTTTATATAAAACTCCTTTCTGGACGCTATCATATTTCTTTAGCCGGAAAGGGTCAACATTACTAAATATTGTTCAAATAAACAAACAAACAAAAAAATCGGTTCTTAAAAAAAGCAAAAGTAAATAAAATTTAACGTACGCATCCCTCTTCGAGAATAAATCAAGAATGGTTCAGTTTATTCAGTTTTTGTTTTTGTTCCATTCGTTATTTTTTTTCACCATTTTTTGTGCTCTACGCTGATGCTCTGCGTTGTACGCGTCGTCATCATTCTCTAATGCCATCGTTGACATATCAACATCCGACGCCCACCTCGATTCCCAATTTTGCCCAACTTTTATTGCGTACGGGGAGCAAAGTACGCCGAACGTCCAATAAAAAAAGCCAAATAATTCATCAAACCGGGTAAAAGCGGATTACAGCCATATCGACCGAAAACAACGCAAAAGAAAGGAAAAGAAATCTTTGAAAATGGTGAGTCACCTAGCTCGAAGAATGCCATCAATGTTATCTCCCCGGCTTCGTTACATTTTCTTAGGAAACCAAACGGAAATAAAGAGATATAATAAATAACAGGAATCTAGATAAAAATAAAAGAAAGTTTTCTTGCAATGCTAATCCTACTATTGAACTCGTTGTCTTTATTTTTTGCCATCGTTTGTGATCGAAACGAATTAAACAAATGATTGGTATTCATAACATACTACTTATACTACTAATTTTAACACTTATTACTATAGACCACTATTTCATACTCTCCACTGAGTCCTTGTGTTAATTCTGTGTCTGTTTCGTGCAACCCCGTTTCTATATTTTTGAGATGAAGATTGTCCATTCGTACTATTTGGATAATACGGACTACTGTTCTCATCTTGAGTGTTAATTATATAACGTTCCGGAGGATGTAACCTCTAATCTTCTACAAGTGTATCTTTTCGAACCCGGAAATCATTTTTCTGTCGAAATCGGGTATTTGCATCGGGTTTTATTTAATCCTAGGAAGACCTTAGCCTGCCTTGACAGAGTTCAAAACAGACTTCGTAGCCTTTCCCTGTAACCTCTTTCTCACAGAAGAGACGTTGCGAGACTGTCTCTGTTTTATTGTTATTTTCATGGCAAGTGCTCGTCTGAGCTCCAATCTATGATCCCTTCTCGTCAAACATTCATGAGAAGCACTCGTTTGGCTGTAAACACTACAAATAATTTCCTCGCACTCTTTATCTGTGGCTAAGCCTAAACGTAGATTCCATGAAAAAAGCTTCTTTCTTAGAACAGCACACCCGTGGAACTTTCTTCCGTTTACCTGCTTTCCAGCTGACTACAATATGGCCGTCTTCAAGTTCAACGTAAACAAATTCTTGATGAGCCGTTCCCCTAAAGTAATCCAATTTACCTTATTGACACTTCTAACAATTGCTGTGATATTGTCTTTTTCACCACTGTACACTCTTTAACCCATATCCTCAAGTGGTCTCTGGGCCTTGATAAGTGGTGATTCCTTTGTAAAAAAATCTATGTAGCATCGTCTCGTCGGCAATGACTGCTAAAAGTCCTTAGTAATCCGCAATCGTATTCTGAATGTCACTCGCTCTGAGGATTGAACCTTCAACCTCCAGAACAGTGGAACTTACAAACGAATTTTACCAAGTACCTTAATCAGTACGCCACAGGTCCTTGCAGACAATTCTAGTATGAATTTTAGAAACCTTAAACCTGCTTTTGTTTTTAGATCTACAATCTTACTACGTATCACTATAGATTACTATGTATTACTCTCCACTGATTTGTTTATTTATTATTTTCGTGCAAAAATTATGTCGTTTTTTTTATCAGATATATATACATAAAAAACGACATTATTTTTGTAACAATTTAATACTTTAGAAAGTATTTGGTTGGTGCAAAAATAATGTCGTTTTTTGACACACACACACACATATATCTGATAAAATTGACAATATTTTTGTACGAAACTAATAAATAAATCAGTGGAGAGTAATGCATACTGATCAAGCCATTAGACTGTTTTTCATCGCGAAGCCAAGATGTTACAGAGTAATGTAATGCTCAGTATAATGTATCGTTCAACTTTCTTTTTACCACATAGTCACTGCTTATTTGTCGAAGTCTTTGAAGGATAAGGGTTGATAAGGATAAGCAAATTTATTTTATACGACGACTCATCAAGAATTTGTTTATGTTAGACTTGAACACGACCATGTTATATCAGCTGGTAAAAAAGTTCCTTGGTATTGTGTTCTACAGACGAACAGTTTTGGAAAAAAATCTGCTCATGAAATTTTCGTTTAGTTTTAAGCACAGATAAAGAGTAAAGGAAATTACGGATAGTGGTTGTTGGGAATGTTTACAAGGGGATCATTAAGTGAAGATTAGTCGAGAACCTGCCATGAAAATGTCGGTAAGCTCGCAACGTCTCTTCTATGAGAAAAAGGTAGCAGGGAAGAGAAAATTGCATCGTTAACGAGATTTTGAAGTCGGTTCCGTACACTATCCAGGCAGGAAAGAATGATTTCATTCTTTCCTGCCTGGACAGGGTACGAAATCGACTTTAAAAAAAAAAAAAAAAAAGAAAGATGTTGATGTATGTGTTCCATTTTAGCTCAGAAGTGAAAGTCAGTCTCAAAGCTTGTCAAAGAATGGTGCTTTCTTTTCATTTAATATGGGCCAGGCAAGGATCAGAGCATTTGCGATAGAAAAAGAGAAGCTTAGTTCTAGATGCATTTAAATTAACGAACCACCTTTTCTCCCAGTCTTTTTAAATACAAGGTAGACTGGCAAAGTTTTCCAAAGTTCTTCTTAAGGCAACATCTATTTTGTTGAAAGCAATACAAATAGTAAATTCTGCACTCAATGGCGACGCAAGATTTTGGAATAAACCATTGCTGATTATTTGTTTTTTGTTGGAGTTTTTTTTGGGTATAACCAACCAGTAAAACCTGGTATTATAGACGACACATACTTTTTAAACATGGAACACAAAGGTATATGATATATAAACATTCGAAATCTATCCCAGTCCTCCATAGAGTATCAATACACGATTCGATAAACAGGGGAATCTAACATTGCATTTTATTTGAAGACAATCGAGTGATCGGAAGATCCCAGTTAAGATAGAACAGAGGAGGGGTACGGTTCAGGGAAAATTATAAGAAAAAGGCTTGTAACCTGTTGGTAAGTCTTGGGCACACGGGTGGTTCGTTAACAATCTGTGTTTGATCACAGGCAAAGTAGAAATAACAGAACCTTCATTAATTATATGTTTTATTTGAATGGAATAGCCACTAAACATTGTAAACATTGAAGTTTCAATAGACGTGAATATTGGCCGAATGGATGAGCAGACAGAACACGGTTGATTTTTTGTTTTAGGGATACTCTTAAAGATAGTAACTCTACTGTTGTATGGACGATAGAAGGCAACTATGAACCCGTTGTTGCAAGTGCTACTCGAAATCAGACATACAGCAATTTAGGATCTTTTTGTAAATGCCCCTATTACATGGAAACCCATCCCTGATGCAGGCACATATCCCATGTTCGAGACTGTCTTGAGAGTACGATATAAATGTTAAGTTTGACATTTGAGTATCCGTTAATCGCGAAACTATCTAAAAAATCAGCTGGCCAGTTTAATACAGAAATAATAGGCCAGATTTAGTCTCCTCTAATTGGATATCAACGTTCTGGGTTTCATATTGTAATAATTTTTAAGACTTGTCATGAAGTAGTAAAAAATATGAAAACGAACTGAAGATAGAGAGGAAAATACGAAAAAAAGAAACAGAGAGAGAGAGAGAGAGAGAGAGAGAGAGAGAGAGAGAGAGAGAGAGAGAGATGTAAGATTTTTTAGATCATTATTAGCATTCTTAATAATATTACATTCGATATTAAGATTGTATGTACGCTAATTCAAATTAAAATTTACTCATATTCTTTAAATTATGTTTCTGGCTATGTTGGACATACAGGACATTATGAAAGGACTTGCACAACCCATTACATATAAATTTCTGTGCCTTAAAGAAGCAGAAATGTGTGAGACAATAGCGAAGTCTGGCAGTTCGAGGGAAGAAACTCTTTGAGTAGAAAGACTTCCAGCATCTATAAACCTCTTTATTTGTTTTCACCTAAAACAAAACATATTACCACTTCGAACATAAGGGGCTACTATTTAGGATTAGTCCTCACAGGTGCCGTATGGATTTGAGCAGATTGACGACTGTTCACATTTAAACTTATATCAGTTTTGATATTTGCCGTGTTACACGATGCCATTAACGTCGAACGGTTAAAAATCGAACGGTTAAGAGTGCGATGAATTTTTGTTGGTTGGTTGTTTTTGTTTTACGGCATATCAACCCTTTTTAGGTTATTTAATGCCGAATCCAGTGATTTTGAACAAAAATGTTTTAATAGAATATATATATATATATTTATTTATTTCAAGTCGGTTTCTAGTTAACCCATAGTTGGGACCCTAACAGGTACTACCACTCCGGGTCAGATTGGACTTGGGAGCAATGGCAATTAAGGGGGGCTCCACACTCTCCAAAGCCCACAAGCTGGGGCCTTACCATCGGATATAGTTCAAGGTCATATCTAGGACCAAGTTCAATGAAAGTGCTTGTACAAGAGACACAGGAAGGTAACGTGTTGAACATTATAGAGCATACAGTTAATGCCATACGTTCGCTTGATAAAAATATATGTCTGTGAATAATAAGTATACATATTCATTTAATAATTGTATATATTCATATGTATGTATGTATGTATGTATTGTGTGTCAGGTCATGTCATATGCTACTGGTACCATGTAACCCAGTACTACCTGCATCATGGTTGGGTCAACGGCGACTAAACTGGTTCCCCCACCAAACTTGTTTGGTGAGGAGGGTGGCTAGTCTCCCTGAAAGATTAAAAACAAGACCTTCCAAAGGGCGAATGAACCCTTTTTCGGGGTCAACGGCCAACTAGCATCGTGTGTGTTTGTGTGTATGTATGTGTGTGTGTTGGGGTGGAGAGGGCTCCCGTAAGCTGTGATGAAGGCAACCTTTCTAGGAGAAGCAAATCTCTGATTTAAAAGACCATAAAGCGGGAGACCAATACCCGCATTAAGCTGGTCTGCAGTTTAACTTGTTGCTGGCTATCTTGCTCTTGCTTGTTGCTGGATCGCAACATTTTGAACAGAGAGAGAGAGAGAGAGAGAGAGAGAGAGAGAGAGAGAGGGGGAGAGAGAGAGAGAGAGAGAGAGACTTAGCTGTCGTACAAAGCTAAGACTCTGTAACATCATATGTGTATAGATACTCCATCAGGCATTAAAATGGTCCCGTGGCGATGGAAGTCATTTTTAGGCTCATGGACTTTTAATTGTCTGAGGGAGTGGCACTCGTCTGACAAGACGTTGCAATCATCATGTATGTATGTGTGTGTATGTATGTATGTATGTGTGCATGTGTGTGTGTTTATATGAGTGTGTGTGTATGTGATCCGATCTGTTGAAAATATACATTTTTTTATGTTTACATCTGCATTCTTTCTCACATGATTACTCGATAATTCTGAGAGACGCTAAGGTCCAACATGGCGTACTTATCGTTTTATGTTTCATAAATATTTTCCGCTCAAATTCACAAAATTGCCTCTTGTCTGGCAAAAAGGCCCACTCGTCCAACTAACAGTGGTCTACATTACTATACAAATTGCTAATCAAATAGAACGTTTGTTATCGCGTTTCAAGTTTTTAACGGACTTTGTTATAGATAATCAGATTAAACCATTCGTTTATATTTAATTCAATTGTTGACTAATTATAACGGCCAAACTACAGAAAATCCAGAACCTTCTTTTTTATATTATAACATAGTAAATGCTTGGATTATTTGGATTTCTGTTCTAATCCTGGTTGTTATTCGCTTTTCGACCAGTAGGAAGTTAAAGGTTCAAACATCAATGCGGCGATTCTTAAAATAAAATTGCGAATTACTAACGGAACGAGCAAATGCTACAACGGTGGATTAAATAAAAGTTTACGTTCGAACTTTTATACAGATTCCCGAGTTCGACAAAGATTGCCGGGTTCGAAAAGATATAACTGAAGATTACAACTGATGTGAAATGCCGAAAAAAAATAGAATTACAATTCAATAAGCATTCTAAATCTAAATCTATTCTATCTAACACTTACCATTGACAAGTTTTTGAGCTTAAAGTAATATTTTTAACTCCTTACATCAAGTGACTTCATGCCTTGTCTATAGTGATTTCTATAAAATAAATCCACCAAACATATTGCCATTGGCAAGTTTTTTAAGCTTAAAGTAATATTTTTTAGCTCTTTACGTCAAATGGCTTCATGCCTTGTCTAGAGCGATTTCTATAAAAAAAAAATCCAAACATATTACCATTGGCAAGTTTTTAAGCTTAAAGTAATATTTTTTTTTCTTATATCAAGTGACTTTATGCTTGTCTAGAGCGATGTCTATTAAAAAATTCACAAGACATATATACAATACATTAGCTTGAGAATAGTTGAAACTAGAGTAGAGTACCATTTACACTTTGACTTTAATGAGGCCGTTCGCCACAAGTGTATTGCAGCGCACACCAGATTGTTCAATTTTGTTATTAACCTTCGTTTGTAGCACACCGTTTTTGCTGGTAACGTGTATACATTATCTTTTAATTATAATGTCTATTTGCCGCTGCCTTAACACATGCTAAATAGTAATATTATTATGTTATTTGTACTTTTTTCCCACCTCCAATAAGACATATTGCCACTTGGAACATAAGGATTTGAGCATAGTTATGTCTGTTCACATTTAAACTTTTGTCATTTAGTACCGTCAAGGAAGAATGAAACAGATGGGAATTCACAAGTTTAGCAGTTCAAAGGAAGACGCTATTAGAGTAGAAGTCTTTCCAGAATGCTGCTGGTTGGGTCAGTCGGATGTATGCACGTACGAGGGCTACAAGGGCTATGGATTAATCAGAGCACATTCCATTAAAGTACATGTAAAACATGAACAGGAATGCAATAATGCAGCGATTGAACAGAAGTTGGAGCTTGTTAGATAATGCAGGATCTATTAGGTTGGAGACTCTTTGTTTCGATGCGGTTTAAGAAGGAAAGACAAGTAGTAGATAAACCAGTCCAAATATGGCAGCACTACTTCTTGCATAGGTGAATGGTGACTTTGTAGAAATACATGATATTGCCTGATGTAAGTCATTTTGTAGCACGGTAGACAGATCGCATATTTGCATCATCCTTGATATTATCTTCAATGTGTTTGTTCCAATTTATATTGCCCATAAATCTAAAGCCTCGAAATTTAGACGAAAACTCCCAAATAGCGTATTATTAATTATTGCAATCAGTAGCTAAGAAGGTTTCCTATAATTGTTAAAGAAAGAAGCTCAGTTTTAGCAGTATTAAAAGTTACCACCCATTTAGTTCTATTCCCCACAGACTGGAGGTCATTTTCTAAGGTTTTAGTCATTGCCTTGATTTGCGTATATTTTATCTGTTATAGAACGTGATGTCATCAGTAAATATACCCGTCTCGGAGACAATTATAAGTTATTAATTTTCGTGTAGTTTGAAAATTAAATAAATGTCAAAGTCATAAACTACTTGTGAAGATTGAACTCGCGACCAAGGAGAACCAGAACGAGTTCGTATTACATTGCAATAATCAAATCCACTTTATAAGCAAAAATATATAGCTTGAAAAAGTTTTAAATTCGATTAGGGCACCGTTTGCTCTTTGACTTAAACGGGGTTGTTCGCCGCAAATGCATCGCAAGATTGTCTAGGTTTGTTATCTTTATTATCACTCTTTGTTTTTTTTTAGCAAGACATCTTTGCTGGTGAATTTGAACGCAGTATCTCTTAATAATAATGAATAATGTCTAATAGACGCTTTTTTTTACGAATAACAAAGAGTAGAACAGACAGATTCTTAATTTTTCTGAAAGGTATTAATGAAATTGGGAAGTCAGTTCAAGCGAGTTTCGAACACAGCAACGAAAGACGCCAAAAGACGTGATGGTATCGTTGAGCTAATTTCACAACCATACTTTTAAAACTGAGACTGTTGTTATTGTTGTTGTTGTTGTTGTTGCTGAGCATCATTCATTAATTCATTTCAGATGATTCCCTGATCCTCTGTGACCCGGGTAACAAGATCAAGGTGTAGTATTTGTTCCGGCAAATGCTGCACTAAAGACCGTATGTGGAGGAAACCCTACATATAAGACCATTGACCTTGTAGCAATGAGTTTCTGGTCCATTTAGGGGTAACCCTATATACGAAGAGGCTCTCACTACCAGCTCCCCCCTCCCCTCCTCTCGGAGGGCCTGGTCCCCCTCCCCCTCTCCACACTAAAAAACGGCCTCATGCCTAATTTGCTCTCGTGGGGAACAAATAAATACAATGAATCAGATGATTATTGTGGGTATTTTACTCTTATCCACGCCAGATAAGGCACATTAGGCTACTATGTTGGACCATGCCTACAGGGGCACTATGTAGGAACTTAAACAGCATATTAGATTTACATTTCTGCACATGAGTACAGTCATGGAAGTAGGAATATGTGAGGCGATTCCAAAGTATAACAGTTCGAGTGAAGAAATATAGTAGAGAGTTTTCCGGCAACTAAGGAACTCTGCAGTAAAAGGGCTCATGCTACCCGGAAGCCATGATGCAGTATTATATTTGGTAAGTGGTTTAAGTTAATCCAACGTGCTCTATCTACTATATAGAGCAGATGTGTTTCCTCTGTGTTCCCAGATAGTCATCAATATCCTAGATAGAACAATGTTATATAGATAAAGTGTTTTTATCCACTTCACGAGATCGCGTGATTTCGTCTTGATTTCAATTCATGTGGTGCCCACTTGTTTAGTTTCTTTGCCTTTCCAATCTGTTTCAGATGGTCCCATGCAGTAGAAGTTGAAACGTTAAATCTCTGTGCTAAAGCAGACGTTGTTTGAGACGCGTCCTCTTCCACTGCTGCTTTCAGCTCATTATTATTGATCTTGGTTGCAAAGTCTAACACGGTGTTAAATTTCAAGATTGAAATCACCAGACCGAAACCTTTCAAACCATCGACGCACAGTTCGCTTGTTCGCCACATAACCATTAAACACTTCATTAATGTTGTTGGGCGTCTGAGATGTATTTGTCTCACGCAATTCATATTCATAAGGAATACGAATCTTTTGATTTATTCATGGGTTTCAAAATATTCATTAGAAATCAGTTAATCTTGAAATTATATGTTAACCTGTGTTGCATCCGTAAGATGATAAAGCTAAGATCATATGGTTTGAAATTATGAAGTGACAATCACAAATGTAAAAATTATAATTAGACAATAATATGATTAATGGAATGGACATCTCATTCTTTATTACTAGGGCTATGACAACAGCATATTCTTTTCATTGATATAACCCTCGAGTGTGTATCCGTTGATATCTTATATGCTGTTATATAGAGTGATGTGGTTCTCGGTTGATTAACTGTGTCTAACTGTGTCGGATGTATACTGGAGAGTCAAAACAATGAAAAGAATATGCTGTGGTCATAGCCCTATTAATTGCCTAACATTAGAGGTAATACTTCGGTAGACGGATTTAAGATAAAATAAAAAGACGAGAAAATAAAAAAATATTTTGGAGACAAAAAATGACACGGAAGTAGAAATCTTCTTTTGTCCGGGGCGCCAGTTGATTAAAACGACGATTAACAGGAAAATTTTACTGTCAAAGTAAAGACTGTAATTAGTAATGAGGTCGTAGTCATTGGAAAGCGTACTGACGTTTAATGACGTAAACAAGGCTTATGTAGCAGATAAACTTCTCTGTAAACCTTTATATTTTTCAAATTTCAATGGTTTTCGAACAGTGGCAATGCTTTCATTCATAGCTCACAAGTGCATATCGGAGCAAGAAGCATCAGGATTTGGAAATATGTACTCAATCTTTGATGAAAATAGAAGAATATGGCTAAGTAACAACACATCGCGTGGAAAAAAATAACGAAAAAAAAAAATGACAAATATATCTGAAGAGTCTTAAATAAGTCAGAAATTAGAATTTAAATAAATATGATTATTTTAAAAATATTTTTTGACTCGTCTCTACACCGTTATAATTTTCCAAATCGTTTATTTTTACAACAAACCATCATTTATACGAAAAGCAGCAACTCTTGTGCCGATGAGAAACGAAAAGAAAAACAGCTTTTATGCAAGAGTTGAGCCATACTTTTCAGTCAAGTTTATTCCAGGGAACATTCTTCTGGATAATCTAAAAGAAATGCCCAAAACACATGAACTTATGAACCCTTTGGACTCTGGCTCAATGAAGCAATAATTAGCACAGAAAGACAATAGGTATATATATATATATTATTCCTTAATTGGAATTTTTTATTTTGAGATGAGCATTTTTATGTTAATTTTATTTTTATTTCGGACTATTAGTCTCATCTTTATTAGTTGTTGTTTGTTTGTTTGTTTTTATTGGTTCACAACGTTTCGGCCAACTTCCTCTGGCCTTCGTCAGGTGGTAACCGCGACGGATAGGAACTTCGAATCTCCTAACTGCATTCTCAGCCATCACTGCCATCCGTAGTTGTCGTCGTCTCACCACATTTTTGACCAATTACCTCTGGCACGCTTTGGGTGGGATTGAAACCGCTATCTTCAGACAATGTTCATCTGGAACCGTAGAGATTCAACGTCTCTATCAACTGCGCCACGGGCCCCGAAGGGCGATCAAGGTTGGAGCAATCGGTACGGACCCGACTATGGAAGATCAGATAATGAATAAATGTGGATTTATAAGATCAAAGAATCCAACTGACGAAGGCCAGAGGAAGTTGGCCGAAACGTTGTGAACCAATAAAAACAAACAAACAAACAACAACTAATAAAAATGAGACTAATAGTCCGAAATAAAAATAAAATTAACAAGACAATCGGTGATGAGCAAAATTATTTGATAATGTATTATTAGAAGGCTGAAATATCAGCTGTGTCATCTTTTTAGCTATGTTGCTAGGACCGATATATCAGCCATGCAGAGTTGGATTAGAAGCGTTAAATAGGGACAAAATATTACTAAAAAAAAAGACTTTCTTTTTTCATTAATTCCCAATGAAAAACAAAACTGCAACAATATTTTTAATAAGTAATTAAAAAAAGGTGTTAAATAAACGATAATTATTGATTTAAATGATTACGCTATATATATTCTTGTTATACAAATCTCCTGGACCTTTTCACTAAAAGGCATAAAGGCTGCGTTATTAGTGATACCACTGGTATTACATTACACCATCTTCGACACTCTATAAACAAAACACGGATGTTTTCTTATGTCTTTATAGGCAAGATTTGCACTTGTTCTAATTTAATACTACATAATGATCGCACTCTCTAGCATGGTGATGCGATATAAATCATGAAAAAAAATTCTTCTTCAAAAGGCAAACGATATATTATTTTCGGGCTGTACACTTTCGCCACGTTGTATAATACCAAGAAAAATATTACCCGAGCGAACTACGGATCCTCCACCACAAGACATACCAGAGAGATAGATATAATCGCTGATTTATTAGTAGGTCTAGTTTTATCTTAACGATAGTCAAGTCTCTCTGGAGAGTAGGGAATATATAAAACTATAAAAGTAAAAACATTAATAAATATATCGAAAAATTTTGTTCGATTTCTTTTTTGTCTGAACGTTTCTCTCTATCTGTCTGCGTCTATATTCCTCTTCTTTCGCTCTGTATATCTCTTTCTAGTTGTATCTACGTAACTAGCTATGAGTATACGACTCCGAAAACAAACACGATGATAAGATGTGTGTCTGCCTTGTATATATTGCAGATTTTTTACGGTTCATGTACCTACGCAAGAAGGTTTTATAGACAGCGATAATAGTCATAAAAATAACCGAAATAGATTTATAGTCTCTACATGTTTTCGTCTTTCATAAAAAATATAATACTATGTTTCACTCATCAAGAGAAGAAGAATAAAATTCACAATTAATAATTACGAGAAAAATATAATTCACAATGAATATCTACGAAAAAATATAATTCACGATGAATATTTACGAGAAAAATATAATTTACAATGAATATCTACGAGAAAAATATAATTTACAATGAATCTCTACGAGAAAAATATAATTTACAATGAATATCTACGAGAAAAATATAATTTACAATGAATATCCACGAGAAAAATATAATTTACAATGAATATCCACGAGAAAAATATAATTCACAATGAATATTTACGAGAAAAATATAATTCACAATGAATATCTACGAGAAAAATATAATTCACAATGAATATCTACGAGAAAAATATAATTCACAATGAATCTCTACGAGAAAAATATAATTTACAATGAATCTCAACGAGAAAAATATAATTCACAACTAATTGTAATGACTGCAGCAAGATACACAAACAGAATTTATGAGCACAACATATCTATGTAATACGCAACATTAAGAATGCATCATAACCATTGCATAGCTCTCTATAGGAAACCAAACCTGCTCACCTAATTATTCCCAATATCGAGTCTAAAGATGTACATACTACTAACGAAATCCTTTTACTTTACCAACCACAGTAAAATTCACAATGAATAAGTAGGAGAAAAATAAAATTCACTAGGAATAAGTACGAGAAAAATATAATTCACAGTGAATAAGTACGAGAAAAATATAATTCACAATGAATATCTATGAGAAAAATAAAATTCACAATGAATGACTACGAGAAAAATATAATTTACAATGAATATCTACGAGAAAAATAAAATTCATTATGAATATTTACGAGAAAAATATAATTTAAAATGAATATTTACGAGAAAAATATAATTTACAATGAATCTCTACGAGAAAAATATAATTCACAATGAATATCTACGAGGAGAATATAATTAACAATGAATATCTACGAGAAAAATATAATTCACAACGAATCTCTACGAGAAAAATACAATTCACAATAAATCTCTACGAGAAAAATATAATTTACAATGAATATTTACGTGAAAACTATCATTCACAATGGATCTATCTGAGAAGAATATATCGTTTTAGCCTTTAGAAATTGTATTATTACATTTTTTTATGCCTAGGCAAATGTGGTTTTGGACCGTCATAGTATTATGTTTAGAAATTGTTTCGATTAGGGTTAATATTTTGTCTTGTTTTGACTATTCAAAGTACTGTTCGCATCTTGTGTGAGAATAATGCTCAAAATAAAAACAGTAGTCCGAATAATCTAAATAATACAAACGTAGTTATAAAAAGTTATAAAAAAGCTGTAACAAATGCAAAATACTGTATACACCTTTGGAATCCTTATAACTCGTATGATTTACCGATATTTATTTTCAAATAAAATTGACAGGAAAGAGTAGAAACGCAAGAATATAGATTTAAACATACAGACAGGAGACTTGACAAAAGCATAAAAGAATCAACTATCAATAAATTAATAATAATTAATTATTAATAAAGTTAAAGCCTACTTGCGGTAATTTCGGAATGTTCATAAAATTAAATCTAAACTTAACTTTAACAAGTTGCGCTAATTATATTTTTCATATCGTGAGAAAAATAGACCTACAACATTTATCCGCGTACTTGAACATGTTCAGATTCAATTGCTACTCTTATTTTAATGCAATGGTTTAAAGTTTCCGTCTTTAAACAGCGTAGCCCCACTTTTGCTAGAAGTTTATTTTCTATATTTTTGTTATGTTTACTGCCAGTAAAGATAGTAAATGTGTATTCTGATTTTTCTACATTTATTTGCAAGTCAAACTTAATAAATTGAACGAGACATGAGCGATTCAAATAGTGTATATTACTAAGGAAGGTAAAATTATTTCATATCCGACCTGTAAATTACCTTTTCTAAGGAAGGTACAATTATTTCATACATATGTTGTGTAATACCTGTCCTAGGGTAGGTAAAATGTCCTTTTGCTCGAGATAGCAAATGGTACAGTTAATTTTTGGTTTTAATTAATATAAGGTGTAAAGAAAACAACAGCTGTTTTTCTTTCCATTTCGCATCGGCACAACAGTTGCTGCTTTTCATATAAATAATGTTTTCTTGTAAAATTCCCATATCCTAACAATAACAGGTATATTAAAAAGCAACTTCATTTTTTCTCATTGTTTTATACGGCCCCGAGCAACGCCGGGTAGTCCTGCTAGTTAAATAATAAAAAGTGTTTTCAACAATACTAATAACTTTAGCATTTTTTCGATTACACAACCAATTGTAATGACTGCAGTAAAATACACAAACAGAATTTATGAGCACAACGTATCTATGTAATCAGCAACATTAAGAATGCATTATTCCCACTGCCTAGCTCTCTTTAGTAAATCTAACCTATCCATGTTCATGTTAATGTTCCGTTCTATCTCCTCTGGGATCTTCCGACCAATCGGTTGTATCAGTTAAGATAAAAATGAAATGCAATAAGTCTTCAGACGTACCTCTCCACCGTACTGTATATTGATACTCTATGGCTGACTGGGACAGCTTCCGTACATTTATATCTGATCTAACTCTGCATTCCATGTTTAAAAAGGATGTATCCTCTATAGTATCAGACCTGACCGAATGGTTAATTGTAGACATAGACTAATTCATACTATCCAAAAAGTTCCAACAAAAACCTTACAGTCAGCCATGGTTCTCCCCAGAATATGCTGCTGCCATCCTGCACAGAAATCACCTTTTCCATAGCTACCAACGTAATAGATGTACTGAGACTAAAGCTGCTTTCAGGACTGCCAGAAACCACTGTAAAAGAGTAATAAAAAAATGCAAGAGAGCTATATGCTTAGTCCGTTAAAACCAAAGTAGCTGAGCAGCTGCTTAGTTCCCACTAGTTTTGGCAAATAGCAAACAGGATCCAGAACAGAAGCGTGCGTTTTATCCCAACCATCATCAATGGACCTGAGGTCATCTCGTCAGCTTCAGCCAAGGCCAAACTATTTGCCAAGAACTTTGCAGCTAATTCTACCCCATGCAACGAAGGCCATCAACTCCCCGTATTTCCTCCTATAACAGACAACACGCTCTGCAACATACAAATATCTGTGCGTGAGGTAGCCAAGCTAATCAAGAACCTTGGTTCCAGTAAAGCAACTGGCGCTGACGGCATTCCAATTATAGTGTTGAAAAATCTTCAACCAGAACTTGCCCCCCTCCCTACTTACAAAACTGTTTAAGCGTTGCCTTAAGGAGAAGTGCTTCCCAACATCCTAGAAAACCTAATCAGTATGCACAGATAAAGAATGGGGAAAATTATTGACAATGGTTTCAGCTAGACGGGTGTTTTTCGTGAAATAATTTCCCCCATTCTTTACCTGTGCCTAAATCAAAACGAAGATTCCATGAACAAAACTTCTTTCTTAGAAGTGCACGCCTGTGGAACTCTCTTCCGTTTGCCTGTTTCCCACCTGACTGCAACTTGGATGTCTTCAAGTCACAACATAAACAAATTCCTGATTAACCGCTCCCTACAGTAAGACACTTAATCAAATCTCCATTACTAACGATTACTACGATATTATCCCATTGATTACTGTACACGCAATAACCCTTATCCTCGAGTGGCTTCCGGGCCTTGATAAGTGGTGACTACCATGTAAAAAAAAATCACCTAATCATTCCCAATCACAATTCTAAAAATGTACACGCTACCAACGAACTCCTTTTACTTTACTTATCAAAATAATTACGTTTGTATATCTCATCCAACTCTGTTCAATAAACGCTATTCTTGATAAAGTTTAAAAATAAAACGAAATATCGAAACTAAAGAAACAAGATTTTATATTTAAATTATTTATTTTTCTATATTACATGAACTATTTGCTATTTCCTTTGTTCCTATCTATACTTAAACATTCCGTCGGATATTTACGCTTTTAAGTCAACCGTTTGATTTAATAATGCCATTGTTGCATATGTGATTTGCGAGGGTGTGTATGTCGAAGAAATTACCTACTGTTAACTTGAACTTGCTTTCTTTTTTTCTCTTGGATTTCAGCAGAGACGAACGCGTTTTCTAATGATCAGTGTTGAGAATGTTGTAGTTCTGTTTCCCTCCATTGCGTCAATCACGGTTCACTGTCTTCGTTTACCGAACAATAATAATTTCTTCCGAATTGTTTAATTTATTTCCTGCTTCTTTTGTTCCAGCTTGTTTTATTCATTTTATTCTAGTTGAGCTGTTGATTCGCTGTTCTCAAACCTCGCTATCAGACATCTTTCTGACTATATATTTCTAACTTTCCATCCCGGCGTTGCCGAGTGTTTGGAGGTATATGTTGAGCAAAAAAAAAAAAAAAAAAAAAAAAAAAAAGAAGCGGTCAATTTGTAAAATTTGACCCCTATTATGAACCATTAATATTTATTGTTTTGGGCTCAAATCGAATTATTAAGTTCGATTCATGTCCAAAGAACCTATATCTAAAATTTCAAGTGTTTAGACCCAAAATTTGCGGAGGAGTTTGATAGAGGTCAAATCGTTGAACTGTGACCCCTTTTTAGCCAAATTTCTGACCGAAAACGGATTAAAAAGATTTCCCCCAAATCTCAGTACTCTGTATATCAAATTTCTATTCTGTAGACTTAAAATTGACAGAGTTATTGCGTAGGGAAATATACACAGACACACATACACATACACAGACACGTTCAGTTTTATAGATATACTAGAATTTCAGCCCGGTGTTGCCCGGGTATTTGGAGGTGCATGTTGAGGAAAAAAAAGCGGTCAATTTTTTAAACTTTGACCCCTATTATGAGCCCTTAACATTTATTGTTTAGGACTTAAATCAAGTTATTAAGTTAGATCCATGTCCAAGGAACCTATATATAACATTTCAAGTGTTTAGACCCAAAATTGCCGGAGGTGTTTAGTAGAGTTCTCAAAAGTCAAATCGTTGAACTTTGACCTCTTAATTGCCAAATTTCTGGCCGAAATCCGGTCACATCGATTCTCCCAAATCTCAGTACCCTGTATATCAAATTTCGAGTCTGTAGACTTTAAATTGTCAGAGTTATTGCGTATGGAAATGTACACAGACACTCACACACTCACAGACAGACACTTTCACGTTTATAGATATATAGATGCATTACGCTTGTCGCTTCAACCGTTATCATTAAGTTATTTACTGCCAGCCAGTGTATAGTAGGTTCAGATCACAATATTAATGAGTACTTTATAGCCATCCAGTGTTCTGTCTGTGTAGGTTACAATAAAAAGTTAGTTATCGCCAGCCAGTATCTAGTTAGTGCTGATTAAAATACTAATGTTATTTTTTGCCAGCCAATGTCTTTCTTCTATTCTTTTGAAATAATATATCTCAAGCAGTTACCATATTCGACTACAAAAATATTTATTTTTTAATTCATGGTCTGGTCGGAGCTAATATCACACTGATTATTCCATTGGAAGACATTCTATTGTTTGCTTATGTGATGATGTTTTCAACTACTGTGGAATTTCCACGGGTCTGCTAGTTCAAATAATTTCTTTCAATGAGTAGAGGCTTGTGGAACTCAGAGACAATCACCAGCACATTCGTCACCAGACGAAAACGAATGCACAAAATAATTCCAGTTGATGCTTGGCCATATTTTTACTAGTGTTAAAAATACAATTATTTATAGTCTGCATGCATACAGATCATTAAGATTGTTCCATTTCAAGATATTTCCATTATATATATATATATATATATATATATATATATATATATATATATATATATATATAATTTTCTTTAGTCATACAAATATTATAAGCTACATATGTGTATATATGTTTCAGCTTTGATTTCTTCCGAAACCAGTTTTCCCTTCTCGAGAGAGTTGATTGGTTGGTTGGTTGTTTTTGTTTTACGGCATATCAACCCTTTCGAGAGAGTTGAGATTAATAGCCTGATGACATTGAATTTCACAGCTGAGATACATATGCACATATGTAGCCAATAATGTTTGCATAAATAAATAAAATTATTGACCACTATTTCATAAACCTCGTAGTTTCACTGGATTAAAATCTAGGAACTCCCAACAATACAATCATTATATATATATATATATATATATATATATATATATATATATATATGTATATATATATATATTACATTAGAAAATCTCAACAGGTCATCATGTAAAATGTATACTCCACAAACCCCCAACACATTAAGACATCTAACAGAAAACAACCACACACACTATCTAGCACATGCTTTCCCAAAATACCAAATTTTAATGATAAGATAATAACAGCCATACGCAAGGCCATTCGCAAAGAACAACTTGACATACAGCTCATACACACCGGTCCAACATTAAGACAACATCTATCTAAAACCAAAACTACACTTAGGAACAAATCATGCTCATTATCTAACTGCCCCATAAAACACAGGACTATGTGAACGCACATATTCAGTACATCAAATTAAATGCACCATATGCAATGAATCATGTATCAGAAGTTCAATCAGACCGCATAACCCCAATAAAAAACATAACTGTTAAAATACTTGCAACTGAAAGAGACCGGGGAAATCTCAGACTGAAAGAATCAATACTGATCGAAAAATGAAAACAAAAAATCTATAAATATAAAAGCGAAAATGTATGTATGTATGTATGTATGTATGTATGTATGTATGTATGCATGTATGTATGTATGTATGTATGTGTGTTCGCTTTTTCTGTGTGTCTACAAAAGGCTTCTTTCAGAGAAGCGGTTGCTCGGTTCACAACTTTGAAAAACTTTTTTTTTCACATACAAATCGTAATATCTCACAGTTAACAACGAAACTCGCCTGTCTATTTAATTTGCTCGATTTCGGGAAGATAAATATTCAATATTTGTCGCTCGCCGCATGTGGGTTGGTCTTTTTCCTATAACATCTTCGGGGGGGGGGAAGCGTTCAGCAGTAAATGAATACTATCCCGCAAACTTGACCTCATTTAAAACGCGCACCTAAATCCAACTAATTAAATAAATTCAAACGCGTTTCCGTTAGAATATCGCGGTGGGGCAATGGTTAACATCGCACTTTTTTTTCACACTTTAATTTATAACTTTGGCTCAAGGGTTCTGGTTCGATCCTCATACTTACTTTTTTTACCCCCCCCCCCAAAAAAAAACACCTGGGCAACGCCGGGTATCCCTCGCTAGTTAATAATAAAACCGAAAAATCTAAAATCGTTCTAATAAAGACGGAAGCGGACTAATTACTTTCCTTAGACGGCCACAGTGCTAATTTTTACAGCTCACAAAACACCCCTCCCCCCAAGAAACAGAAAGGTACCGAATTTCATACTAAACAATTAATGTAAATTTAAAAACATGCCCTATAAAATATAAGCAGCTTAATTACTTCCTTTAGACTTAGACATAATTATTTCCCTTGATTAGATCCGAAAATTTACACAGAAATATATAATTACTTGCCTTAGATCAGAAAGTATATTAAAAAGCTAATAAAACAATGGAATTACCTACGCTTAACAATTAACGTATTTTTAAACTAAAAAAAAATAGCATTCAAAACAAAAGTTTAAACATAACGGCCGCTTATGTTAAACCAAAGTCGAAAGCATAAGAAGTGGATGTACATTTTTACTCTTGAAAATATTTGGGAATATGTACCATCTGCAGTCAAAATAACTTATCTATAATCAGATAAATGAATTAAAAATATTATTGAATTATGCTTATTATTTATCTGTTTTATATATATATATATATATTTTTATAAAGTAATAGGGTTCGTGTGTTTCTGTCTGTGTGTACAGCTCTCCATCATCAACGAAATATAAAGGAGGTAAGAGGGTAGATCTCTCCTGGTAGAGAAACATTAGAACCCATTTTAGGATGTTTCTGTTATAGGAGACATAAGAACCTTTGCCTAATTTCTTTATATACTAGTCTACAAACCACCCCCATATCGAATGACTTATGCTCATTTGCATATCACATTATATTAAATCTCTTTAACTAATTACCTCGACCTTATTACATATTGGAAATATTCTAATCATTTCAACTGTACTATTTACAAAATCTATTTAACATTTAATCTATCTATCTATCTATATATCACATTATATTAAATCTCTTTAACTAATTACCTCGACCTATATATATCTATAAAAACAGAGATGTGTGTGGCACAGACGATTTCTGATTGGTTAATCCAATAATCACATCTCCTAAAAAACAATCGTTTCTACGCTCTTACCTTTACCATAAAATATTATGGCTTTATTTATTGTCCATCTTGGAAGGGTTTAATTTTTTAATAACTTGTTATTTACAAATTAAAAAAATACGAAACTATTATACGAAACTAAACTACACGAAACACGCACACACGCACACGTTCACTACCGTCACGTTGTTATGGCAACCAAACCCGCTGACTTACATAAACAGTAAACACACACAGTAAATGTGATTTTCTTCATTTTCTCATTTCACTCGTGGTCTTAAATTCATTTCGGGTTTGTATTACTGTACACATAGATTCGAATAAGTTGCCAAAAAACAAATATATAACAAATAAATGTTATCAAAGGCAAGATAAATTACTTTTCTACCAAACTGGATATATTTTTCGTGTTTTTATTCAATTTAACATGTTTATTCAGCTCGAAAAGCATACAGTGTTTACCGATGTATTGAAAAATTCAAGATGGCGGCCGATTCTCTCTTTAACACGGTAAGTTTGGAAAAAGGTGTAATAAATAAAAAAACCGGTTAAAATACTGTTAAAAACTCGCTCAATATATGTTACCGTGACATAGGTTGACATATATTCGGCGGGTTTTTAATAGTATTTTGTATAGTTTTTTATTTATAACACCTTTTCCCAAACTTACGGTGTTAAAGAATGTGTGAGACGCCATCTTGAATTTTCCAACACATCGGTAAACACTGTATTCTTTTCGAGCTGAATAAACATGTTAAATTGAATAAAAACACGAAAAATATATCCAGTTTTTATCGGTTTTTTACCTTCTCTGCAGAAGTACAAAAAAAAAACAAAAAAACGGAAGGTACTTTTACAGAATGTTAAACTATAGTTGAAGTATTGTTTATGTCAATTCTTTCGAAGAAATTTAGCAAGAATACCTGTAAACCAGAAAATCGGTAAAATGTCATCATGGATGAATACTTGTCTATTATAATTTCTACCCTTGACAAAAACTTAGCCATAACAAAAGAGATTTATTGTTCAGATTGTTTTTGAGATTGGTTTCTAAAAAGATATTTTATAAATAAAATCGACTTTAAAATTAAAGACTTAAATTACAATAATTGAATTTAAACATTCTTATTTCAATATTTGGCACATAACACCTGCAAAAATGATCACAATGTCAGGATTTCATTTTATTTCAGAATCGATGGCAAATTGTGTAGATTGATATCTCATTATATTAAATACTAATATTTAACATTAGTTTATCATTTAAGCCGATAAAAAGCCCCTTTTTTTTCGAGTCATAAAAGGATTTGGAGTTTCCTAATCAACCTTTCGGGTGCAGTTGCACGCTCTCAAAATAACTAAAGTGTTGGCTTTAAAAAAATTGGTTCATTAAAACTAAACAGGTTTAGTTTTAATAAAAAAATTTTTTTTTTTAAAAATCGCTTTGGTAATTAGATATGTCGTATGGTTATCCCTAATCGCTGAATAAAACCGCTAACGAGTTGAATGATTACGACATAAAATTAAACTCGGGTTCCTGAAACGGAAACTTCGTTTGTTTTTGTTTTTTTCTTATCAATATATTTACATTGTTATTTTGTTTTCATTTTCAATCATTCGAACAGTTTTCTTTTTCAAGTAATCCAAGTTACAAAATTCCCACTGTTTACTATGCTAAAATCACAATGACTAATGTATACCTATTAACCCTTATCCTTGAGTGGCCTCTGGGCCTTGATAAGTGGTGACACCCATGTAAAAAAAAATCACTCGAACAGTTTTCTTTTTATAATGTACAGTTTTAAAAGTTTAAAAACTATATAGTTTTTACTTCAGGAAAATTAATGCGTCAGTTTTTACGATGTGCCCTGTTAAAATACTGTTAAAAACTCGCTCAATATATGTTACCGTGACATAGGTTGACATATATTCGGCGGGTTTTTAATAGTATTTTGTATAGTTTTTTATTTATAACACCTTTTCCCAAACTTACGGTGTTAAAGAGGGTGTGAGACGCCATCTTGAATTTTCCAACACATCGGTAAACACTGTATGTTTTTCGAGCTGAATAAATATATTACATTGAATAAAAACACAAAAAATATATCCAGTTAGGTAGAAAAGTAACTTATCTTGCCTTTGATAACATTTATTTATATATTTGTTTTTGACTATTTTTTCGAATCTATGTGTACAGTAATACAAACCCACGATATGAATACTCACGTTGTTATATATATATATATATATATATATATATATATATATATATATATACATATATATATATATATATATATATATATATATAAATGAGATTATAGCAGTTAAAAAACATTTTTAAAACACACACACACCTTTTTCAAAGTGATCAGAAATCGTATAAAAGTAAAAAGGGTAAATTTTTACTTACTTTCCAACTGAATCACCTTTAACGTGACTTTTACAGTTTTTTTTAAATGGAATTCATTTACCGATACAAAAGAAATGATAAGTAAATAAATCCATAAATAAATATTATAAATGGTTTATTTTAATACTTGCCAGGATGCGGAGGAAAATGAATGAAGGGGGAGGGGAATAAAATAAAAACATTTTGGAAACAGAGTAAGTTTGAAAGAATTGCTTTGCACAGAAAGAAATTAATGAAAAAATAAAATTAAATTTCTTTTCTTTCTTGATTTTTTTTTAGTTTTTTATGAAAAAGGAAGTCAAAATTAAGACTATAAAAAACAATTTTTATTAAGAGCGAACCTCAGTCGTCAGGTCTGTAAAAAAGACGTGGAATAATAAATGTTTTCTAATACAAATTGTTTTTACTTATGTGTTCATTTGTCTCTTTGAAGTTCGTTTGTTTAATATATCGGTTTGCAATATAATTTTGTCATTCTGTCAGACTCAAATTTTAAATCTATATATCTATAAAAGTGAAAGTGTGTGTGTGTGTGTGTGTCTGTGTACATTTCCCTACGCAATAACTCTGTCAATTTTTAGTCTACAGACTCTAAATTTGATATACAGGGTACTGAGATTTGGAAAAAATCTATGTGATCGGTTTTTAGCCAGAAATTTGGCGATTAAGGGGTCAAAGTTCAACGATTTGAGCTTTGAGAACTCTACCAAACTTCTCCGACAATTATGGGTCTACACACTTGAAATTTTAGATATAGCTTCCGTGGACATGGATCTAACTTAATAACTTGATTTGAGCTCAAAACAATAAATTTTCAGGGGTCATAATAGGGGTCAAAGTTTAAAAAATTACCCCCTTTTTTTTGCTCAGCATACACCTCCAAACACCTGGGCAACGCCGGGCACCCATGCTAGTATATATATATATATATATAAACTATATGCTGAACGGAAAGAAGAACTTAAATCACAACAGGAAAGAAATACTGTCTCATTTCATTAAGAATTCACATTGGTCACGGAAGCTACCTGACACTAACTTCTGCCTATGCACTGTTGATGACCAACGACAATGAAGCCAAAGAATTATTCTATCGCTCACTGGACAGCACGCTTTCCGAGACTTGTGCTGCTGACAAACTCATCCTGCAAGAGACTTCAATGCAAGAGTTGGAAAACAGCGCGAAGCGCGGCCGCAAACATGGAAGAAGTTTGGAAGAGACAAAATGAATTCAGAGGATAAAATGAGCTTAACGAAGGGATTCGAACAATCACAAACACGTTCTTCAACACAACGGATAAATGGTACAACTCATGGAAACATCCAAGATCTTAAAAGCCGACTTTCTTGGACTACATTATTGCTAAGGAGTTTGATCTTAACCACTTCTGCAGCATCAAGGCTATGAGAGGAGCTAAGTGCTGTACTGATTATTTTATAATCTGTGCCAAAAACAACATCAACTTTTAACCTCATCACATGAAGAAAAAAGGGTTAAGAAATATCCCCGAAAAATTAAACTTTGAGAAATTGAGGAACCAAGGCGAAAGAGACAGGTTTAGAACCGCGATCAGTGAAAACCTTCCGATAGCATAAACTGGTACTAACGAAGAACAATGGAAAACCTTGAAAAATGCAGTGTATAACGCTGCATTAAACGTCCTCGGCAAACCTATTAGGAAGCACGTAGAGATGGAACGAACTAATCAGCGAAAAGAATTCACTATTTCACGAGACGCTAACTAGTAAATGCATTAGAAAAACAAGAAACAAATATAAGAGCGTAAAATCTGAACGCTAAAAGAAATCATGACGTATGAAAAACGACTGACGGATAAAGAATGTGATATACATTGCGAAATACAGAATCTTGCAGACCAAAACGACTCCAAAGATTTCTTTGCATTTTTGTTGGAAGCATATCGTCCCCAGGGTTCCCGTTTGAACCCGGTAAAGACTGGTGATAGAAGCGTACTTTACACCGAGAAACACAAGATTATGAAAAGGTAGAGAGAATACTTCCACCCTCTGCTAAAGCCAGAGACCAGTGTCGAAGAGGATGCTGGCAACATCCTACAATTAACTATCAGGAATCACATGAACGAACCACCAACTGCAGAACTTGGCATGCCTACCAGAAGAATAAAGTGTTGAACAGCCCTGAGACCACATGGTATATCACCGAAAGTCTTGAAACACCACGGACCAACGTTTAAAATATTGCAACTATTCTGCAACATGGTCAACGACAGCAGAAGCCCCACAGGATTTTAAGGATGCCACCATCGTGACGATATGCAAAAGAATAAGAGACCGTGCACAATGTGGAAATAATAGAACGATTTCACTTCTATTCGTTGCAAAAATTCTACAATTCAGAACAAACAGATCTAATCAAGATATGATATTCACAGTGTGGCAACTATAATAAAAATCTGCTGAACAACGTCAATCTCTTATAGTTACCTTTGTAAACATTAGCAAAGCTTTTAAAACAATTCACAGAGAAACGCTTTATAAAATATTAAGTCACTAAGGTTGCCAACCAACTTTCATTAGATTTGTCATAGTGCTACACAGTTTGCACAATATCTGCTGTGGCGATGGATATTCCAAACCATTCAGTGTTAAACACGGTGTAAAACAAAAATGCATCCTTGCGCCGACTGTATTCACTATTTCCCTCGCTGCAGTTCTGGCAAGCATGCAAGTAGAACTTGATGATCTTTACGTTCGAATCAGAAGTGACGGAGACCTTTGCAACCTCGAGCGCATGAAAGCAAACAATAAGACACAAGAACAAACGATACAATATGTTTTTCTTTGTGGACGATTCAGCGCTCGCGCAATGCAAAATCTGATGACACACTTTGCTGAAGCATCAAAACGATTCAAACTAACGGGTAACATGAAAAAACAGAAGTTCTGATCCAAGAAACTCATAACATAAAGTTGAATCCTCAAGAAAATTTTCTGAATGGCGCCCATTAATAAGAGTATACAAGTTTACCTACTTGTGTAGTACCATCTCCAACAACGAAACTACAGACGCAAAAATATCGAAAAGAATTCAGTCCTCATCTTTATTATTTGAGAGATTGAGAAGCTTCTTGTGGGACCAGAGAAGAATCCATCTGAAAAACAAGATACACTTTTACAGAGCGATTGTAATGCCAACACTTCTGTACAGATTGAAAACACGGCCCCTTTATTGACAGGACATAAAGAGACTTAAAAGGGACGCCAGAGGCATCTTCGCCAAGTAATAATTATATCGTGGAAAGACCAGTACTCAGTGTTAAGGAAATGATCATCACATATCAGCTAAGATGGACGGGCAAAAAGCTATTTTATATGCAGAGCTAAAAGAAGGATTGAGGAAAGCTGGAGCACCGCGAACACGCTGTTAAAATGTGTTCAAGAGACATATAGAGAACTTGAAATACGACATGCTACTAAGGCTACTAATAACTTATATATATATATATATGTATATATATATATATATTAGTTAAGCTTGTAACAGCATTTTCGCGTCTGTAGACTGAAAATTTGGCAGAGTTATTGCGGTGGTAAATGTACACAGACACACAGACACGTTCACTTATATATATATATATATATATATATATATATATATATATATATATATATATATATATATATATACTAGCATTTCAGCCCGGCGTTGCCCGGGTGTTTGGATGTGTATGTTGAGCCAAAAAAAAAGTGGTAGAAGGAGGAAAAGAACGGGGGAAAACCTGACGTATTTGCTGTTACGACAACCGTCAAAACGGGAGTGACGTAGGTTTAAATTAAGGCTAGTCGATTGAAAAGAGGGGATGATTTTCGAAAAATATCGGCGATAAAAACGACCCCTCCCTTTAGAAAAGTGCCCAGTTGAGGGTGAAGAAATTAATGTTTTTAGCCAATTTTTCGGTAGTTTTCGTCTGAAGAGTCGAGCTTCACACGATATTAATCTTGTGAAAATCCGTCGCCTCTGTCGAAAGTGTTAGGCAGACATGCATACATACATACATTTATATATTGATAGCTCAAATTTTCGACTCAAACCGATTAAAAAGCTTGCCCTATCTCTGAATACCATTTATGTAAAATTTCAAATGTTTAGGCCAGAAATTGTCTGAGTAATTTGGTAAAAACCGCAGAGGTCAATTTTTAAAACTTTTACCTCTATTTTAACCCTATAACATTTATTGTTTTGTGCTCAAATCAAATTATTAAGTTAGATCCATATTAAAGGAACCTATTTCTAAAATTTCAAGTGTTTATACCCAAAATTGTCGGAGGAGTTTGGTAGGGTTCTCAAAGGTAAAATCTTTGTCCCTTAACAGCCAAATTTCTGGCCGAAAACGGATTAAAAAGATTTTCCCAAATCTCAGTACCCTTTATATCAAATTTCGAGCCTGTAGAATGAAAATTGACAGAGTTATGATGTAGGGAAATGTACACAGACAGACACACAGACATACGGACAGACAGATAGACACGTTCACTTTTATATATATACTAGCATGTCAGTCCGGCGTTGCCCGGGTGTTTGGATGTGTGTGTTGAGCAAAAAAACAACAAAGAAAGTGGTAGTAGAAAGTCAGGCTCGAACCCGTACCGCGACGGAGGAAAAGAACGGGGAAAAATCCTGACGGCTTTGTCGTTACGACCACCGCCAAACTGGAAGTGACGTAGGTTTTAATTAAGGCTAGACAATCGAAAGGAGAGGATGACTTTCAAAAATTATGGCGAAAAAACGACCCCCCGGTGTAGAAAAATTCCCAGTTGAAGGTGAAGATATTATTCAAATTTTAGATATTTGTCGTCTGAAAAAATCCGTCGCCTCTGTCGAAAGTTTTAGGCACACATGTAAACATAGACACATGCATACATACATTTATATATTCGTAGCTCAAAATTTTACACCCAAACCGATTAAAAAGCTTGCCCTATCTCTGAATACCCTTTATGTAAATTTTCAAATGTTTGGACCAGAAATTGTCTGAGTAATTTGGTAAAAACCGCAGAGGTCAAATTGTTTTTAACTTTGACCCCTATTATGACCCCTTAACATTTATTGTTTTGGGCTCAAATCAAGTTATTAAGTTAGATCCATGTCCAAAGAACCTCTATCTAAAACTTCAAGTGTTTAGACCCAAAATTGTCGGAGGAGTTAGGTAGAGTTCTCAAAGGTCAAATCGCTGAAGTTTGAACCCTTACTAGCCCAATTTCTGGCCGAAAATGGATTAAAAAGATTTTCCCAAATCTCCGTACCCTGTACATCAAATTTCGAGTCTGTAGACTAAAAATTGTCAGAGTTATTGCGTAGGGAAATGTACACAGACACACAGACACACAGGCACGTTCACTTATATAGATATATAGAAAGATAGAGATGCAGTATTGGGAATCCAAGCTTAATTGCTATATAAGTAGTATTAGAAATAGAAAGCTATGTAACTGTATTTTCATTTCCCATCAGTGAGTTGGCAGGGTCACAAAAGGTTAAGTTTGACAGATATCAACCTAGATAGAATGCACCGGAAATTAGGGGTGACACGGGAATTGTGGTCGTAGGCTTCCGGTTGACGACCACATCGGCAGTAAGTGGTTTAGGCAGCAGAGGAATGTAGATCGGAGATTCGGCTCTCCGACAACCAGGGTTCGAGATGATAGGTTTGCCTTTAATAAAATAATTGAAGCTTCAGTCCATCTTGTCATTAATGAATCTCTCTGCAGTGACCACTTCCCAACGAGATGGCAGACCAGCGTCCAAGAAGATATCATCCGCTGGCCAAGGCAAGCAGGTATGTACGCATTATACATTTGCACGTACACGTCTCGAAGGCTTTCATGGCAAGAAACGGTGTAAGGATAAGAACACAGATCCACACACATATAACAGTGAACTGCACGTAAGATACGCAAGAGCATACATACACACACCCATATATGTAAGGAAAGAACTTGAATGCCTACTAGACACTGTCCTCGAGTGTCTAAGGTCTCTCCGTACAGGGGTTTGTCAGAACAACTTGGCATGAGGATACTTTTTCCATAGAAGTAAACCCTGACCAAATATTCAAAATCACATAGTATTCGCAATCCAAATAAGATCTCACTACGGCTACCCCACAGCTTTCCCGAGGAATGGTGCACCTTCTCCAAGTGATATTACCTAGAGTAATAGCACGAGCCTGGATACTCCACCAGACTAGATAAATTCTTGTCCTGGAATGCAGTAAGACCAAGAGACCAACATGAAAGATATACTACAACGTATAAAAATGGTTAATTGGGGAGAGGAAAATTATGTTCAATCAGTGCTTGAGAGATAAAGAACTTTAATGGAATATTCGAATATCTATGTATCTCATATAGACTTCAAGTGTTAGCCCCAGGTTGTGGGCCCCTTGATTTCTGAGAACTTCGACTGAAGTAAAATAAAACAAAAAAATAAGAACACAGACTCATAGTAGTAAACGTAAAAGTAAACGAAAGTAAAAGTAAACGATTAAATAAAAAATAAATAAACATGCAAACACTATTTTAATTGATAGATAGATTAAACAAAAATATATACGTATACATAAATATATATGGAAACAATTTGATGTTTACTGTAAGCTTTTTACGCAAATATTATACAAGTATAAATCATGTAGAATATCTGCATGAATATAATTACACGTAATAGTTAACTAAAGATGATCATCCCATGAGAAAACCGAAAAAACTAATAGGGAATTAATTAAAATGAATGTTTAAAAGAATATGCAAATTAGCTAGATCTTTTGCTAGTGAATGCAATTCCACAACCCATATATAAGAAAATTGTATTTTCTTTTTAAATAAATAGAAAAGAGGGGTTTTAATATGAATATCAATACACACAAAATGAAAACGAATTTATAGGAGTACAGAAGATAGATTAGGTTGGTGCAAAAATAATCTCGTTTTTTGACATTTAACTTCAGAGGATCATAATTCCTTCAATAATAAACTTTATTAATCGAAATAAGAACCATTAGAATCGACATAATTTTGCCAACGAGAAACAAGTTTATTTATCCCATTAGCATAGAAATCCGGAGTTCTGGAAGCGATGAAGTCATTGAAGGTCGATTCCGCATCATTTCGCCTTTGCAGCATTTTTGCGCAGAAGTTGTCGAGATACTTGAAAAAGTGATAATCGGTGGGGTAGAGGTCCGATGAATAAGACGGATGAAGCATAGTTTCGTAGCTCAATTCGTTCAGCTTCTGCATGCGGGCGAGCGTTGTCATTGAGGAGAATTGGTCCCTTCATATTTACCAATCTCGAGTACGTACGTTGGAGCTTCTGATGCATTTTGTCAATTGGTCGGCAGTACTTCTTCGTCGAAATCGTTTCGCCCGGATTCAAAAAGCTGTGATGGATAAGACTGCCCGCAGAACACTAGTCACCATTAATTTTTTTTTTTGGTGCAATTTCGGTTTGGGGAAGTGTTGTGGAGCTTCACTGGCATTAAACTGCTGTGCCGAACGTCACCGGTTGTTGTAGATGATCCATTTTTCATCACACGTCACACTCCACTCGAGAAATGGGTCGTTTTGTTGCGCAGAAGTAGCGTAGAAGACACTTTAAAATGACAATTTTTTGCTTATCGTTCATTTCATACGACACCCATTTATCTTTTTTGGCTTACATATTTGCTTTAAATGGCGAACGACTGTTGAGTGGCCGACCTCGAGTTCAACAGCATCTTCATGTGTGGTTTTGCGAAGATCGGCTTCAATTAAGTTTTTCAAATGTTCGTTATCAACCGAAGTCGGCCGGCCGAGACCGTCTTTATCTTCGAGGCTCTCATCACTATTGCGAAATTTTTTGAACCACTGTTGTGCCACACATTCGTTAATAGTTCCTGAGCCAAACTCATCATTGATATCACGAGTTGTCTTGGCAGATTTTCGGTAGAAAAATCAGAAAAGGTCCTACGCGGAGCGATCTACGTTTCGACGTTAACCGTCTTTCAGGTTTCAGTAATAGCTAATTTCATTAAACAATGCCTAATATGATAGAAAGAGAGTGTTAGTAAATATGAGAATCTGATATCAATAAAAACATATCATTTATTGTCTAGCCAGGTACCTCCCACCCTCCCACTATGCTTTAATTTTTTTTATATTATATATTTGTGGGTGGGGAGCACATAGAACATCCTCCATCTTTTCCATTCGAGCATATCCTTCCTGGTTTCCATCGAGAATAATTCAGTATAGTCACATATTTAGGTGCACGTATCCAACTAAACAAATTACAAATATTCAAGATGTATAGATATGCCCACACAATACTAATATTTAACGTTCAATATCCGCGCGCGCGCACACACACACAAACATACACACACACACACACATATATATATATATATAAATATATATATAAAACTGAACGTTTGTGTGTCTGGTCACAAATAGGCTCCTATATGGCTGACTATTATAGAAAACTAATCACATTTAATGATAGAAGATGTATCGAGACACAGGAATGGGTATGTTTGATCTGGCATAATGATGATTCATTAAAATTGTGGGATCTGCGTAGGCGCCTGGTCAATACAGTATGGAAATTAAAAAAAAATGTTTACAAGTGTTTTTGATATAGATGTACATAAGACTACTTTGATAAGAATGTTTTAACTTAAATAGGAATAGTATAATAAAATTGTGGGGTCTGCGTTCGCGTCTGGCCTCCATAAAATGGAAATAGGCACAAACTTTAATAAAGACTTTTCATATCTATCTGCGTAAGTATACTTTGATAATTATGTTTTAGTTTGTAAGAAATATGGTATAATAAAATTATGGGGTGTTCGTTCGCGCCTGACCTCCATAGAATGGAAATATGTCACAAAGTTTAACAAGGTTTTTTAATATAGATCCACAGAATATTGTGATAAGTGTTTCAGTGTAAACATGTATGGTATAATAAATTATGGGATTTATCTATTTTATTTTTTCTTTCATCATATTTTGCTTTGGTTTTGATACCCCCCAAATTCGAAGCTATCTCTTTACAACCCTTCCTTTTCATAACCTATCATACTTTCATAAATCAGAGTCAATTTTCTGTAGGCTGTTTTTGAACCCAGTCAACGACGGGTACTTTTGCTAGTATATATATATATATATATATATATATATATATATATATATATATATATATATAAAACTCGGTGGACCGTCCGACCGATTTTGATTGCATCTTGTCTATCTAAAACTTAGTTGCCATGGAAACCAGCTTGCATTTAATAAAATTCACACTGCTTACCCCAGTCCAACCATATTAAATACAAATAAACTCGAATCGTTGCTTAACTTGTAGACATATTTTCAATAATTAAACTATGTTTTGCCATGTTTTCGTTTCGGTTTCGATTCTTGCTGATGCCACTCAAATACTATTTTTTTTTAACTTTTGAAATCATAACTATATATTGGGTCCAATACAATTTGAAATGATTGACTCTAAAATAATAAATACGAAATCTGCATGAATTAAAATATTATATTTAAGCGAATTTTACGACCGGCAACGCTGGACACCCCTGCTAGTATATATATATATATATATATATATATATATATATATATATATATATATATATATATACCGCTGCTAGTATATATATATATATATATATATATATATATATATATATATATATATATATATATATATATACTAGCATGGGTGCCCGGCGTTGGCCGGATGTTTGGAGGTGTATGTTAAGCAAAAAAAAAAAAAAAAAAAAACGGGCAATTTTTTAAACTTTGACCCCTATTATACCCCCTGAACATTTATTGTTTTGGGCTCAAATCAAGCTATTAAGTTACATCCCTGTCCAAGGAACCTATATCTAAAATTTCAAGTGTTTAGACCAAAAATTGTCGGAGGAGTTTGGTAGAGTTCTCAAAGATCAAATCGTTGAACTTTAACCCCTTAACAGCCATATTTCTGGTCGAAAACCGATTACATCGATTTTCCCAAATCTCAGTACCCTGTATATCAAATTTCAAGCCTGTAGACTAAAAATTGACAGAGATTACGTAGGGAAATGTACACAAACACACAGACACGTCCACTTATATATATATATATATATATATATATATATATATATTATATATATATTATATATATATATATATATATATATACTAATTATTTGTAATATACGCACATAAATGTATATATATATATGTTCATAATATATGTATATACATAAATATATATTTTTTCTGATAATAAAGCTGTAATACAGAGAAAAATGGCGCTGAGCATAATTTCTTTGCATAAAAATGGATTTCTAAATGTTTAAGAAAGAACGGGTTCTCAGATATTTTTTTTCTTAGATAACTATTAGGCTATATGAGATTGTTTTTCTGGTGTTTGTTTCTTTTTATAAATGTTTGTCGTCCTTACGGCTAATACAGAAATCAGTGAGGAATGTTTTCCACGAAAATGGAATGACGGAAATAAATACTTCCGACAGCAATTTGAAAACGAGGCAGTTACTCATGATTCATGTCTTTTTCGTATCTGTCCGGAAACCATTTTGTGTATCCGGCGTAAGAATTATGGTTATAAAAACAAATGTCAAACATAACCTAGGGAAACAAGTGTAATGATGTATAAACGTGGTAAAAGTACAAGCAACAATAATAAAGATGTTCTATACAAAACACATAAGAAACACCAAGAATACATAATAAAAAGGCCTTCAGGCCGGGATCAAAGTGTAGTATCTGTTCTGCAGATGTTGTACCAGTCAATGAAGGGGAAACCCACTATTCTGGGACAATTATTATTTTTGGTAACCAGAGTGCCCCCTTTTTGCCTACTTTTAGGGGAGCTAGATTTTACCCCACATTAAAAACGGCCTTGTGCCTAATTTGCTTTGGTGGGGAAGCAAATAAATACCATAATAAAAGGGATTAGCTGATTCATTTAGAAATTCCATCGTGTTTTCTACATAAATTTATATAAATTTACTACCACTAATATGCGTTTTGAAATAATTAATTTTTGTCCAAACGAAAACCTTTCTAAATTCGCAAAGAATCAAATATAAACTGCGTGAGTTAACCATTGCATGCCAAAACTGACCGGATGCCATGGATAGCAAGTTAATCCTTTTTTATACCAATAACTATTCGGTTTTCTTACGCTAAAAATAATTTTCGGAAAGTCATATCAATAAAACGGATGTCATTCTTTTACGTGTACTTATTTAAAATCCAGGATTCTTGGCCTTTTTAGCTAGGATCAAAGCCTAGTATCTGTTCGGATACTACACTTCGTCTTTTCTGACCTTGATCAGTGGAGAAGAAATCCTTCTAGATTGAGGAAATTTTTATTTTTGTTCCTATCCAGAGTGCCCCCTTTTGGGGAGCTGGATTTTCCACACATTAAAAACTGACTTTGTGTCTAACTCTACCCTCGTGGGGATTGCAAGTAATTTTTTGTTTCTTTTTAAAATCCAGAAGTGATTTTTAGAAAAATCGAAACTGGAATCTCTATTCTTAGAGTAAAACACTGCGAAAACCCTTTGTGTCCACCACTGCTTTCAGAGTATTTTGGTACTTTAGGATGGTTGCAAAATTTTGTTGAGGGGACCTTGTGTCACTTCCTCTTGTGCTGGCTACACCACTACTACTACTAATAGTAATAATAATAATAATAATAATAATAATAATAATAATAATAACTAGCGGGACCTGTGGAAATCCCACGGGAAACTCATTCTAATGTAATGCATTAATGTTGGCATTCTGTAGATGTCCAATGTAAATAGAGACGCTTTTATATTATCGTAGCTTTTTTTTGTTAAAACTGCAAAAGTATTTATCTAAGCTAGCACGAACGCCCGGTAAAGCCCAGTCGTAAAGTACGCTTAAACATGATATTTTAATTCTTGCAGATTTCGTATATATTATTATAGAATTAATGTTCTATCGATTTTTTTATATATTATAAAGTTGTGATTTCAAAAATAAAAAAAATATATCCATATGACTTGGGTGCATTAGCTTGAATCGAAACCGAAATAAAAACTTATGATATATATATATATATATATATATATATATATATATATATATATATATATATATATATATATATATAACTTGATTTCCTTCAGCCATAATCGAAACCGAAACCAAAACTTATGAAAAATTCTTGATAAAATTATTTAAAAAAATAGATTACCGGAGTGCCCTCAGCTATAATCGAAACCGAAACCAAAACTTAGGAAGAATTCTTGATAAAATTCTTTATATAAAAAAATATGGCTTAAGTGCCATCAGCTATAATCGAAACCGAAACCAAAACTTATGAAGAATTCTTGATAAAATTATTTATGACAAGAAATGGAAGTACATAACAATTAAACGACGACAAGAAATGAAAGTACATAACAATTAAATGTCGTCTGATTCCAATATGGATAGCGTAGTAGTAATTGTGCTAATGTAACTCTCAGAAATGCAATGAATAGAAATAAATAATGAATAAGTTACTAATCCGAAAATAGGAAATCAGTTCTCCACTCCCCTAGTATCACGTATGAAATCAGTGCAAACATAATAGAAGTATAAACACAGTAAATAAGATATTAAAGCGACTAATCGGTGCAAGATTTGAAGAACGCTGGCGGCTGACTGTTAAAGTTTCTTGTAAAAACTGTGTTAGTTTGTTTCGTTTAAGTAATCATTCGAATCGTAACCCCCTACCCACTACAAAAAAAAAAGAGAAAAAATATAAAGTGAGGTAAAAAAGGGGAAAAAGAAGAAGAAACTTATAAAATGGCACGAGTAACCCACAGAATAACTGGAATGTAAAGTCGTGTTTCACCCGACGGAAAAATGCCAATCTATATTTTTTAAGCAACTAAGAACTCAAACCGGTGTTCCTCGTATATTCCCCTGTGGACGTATTGGCAACAGTGTAAAGTGGTTGCGGGCGGAGTAAGAATCGAATCGAGAGAAAAGATTTTACAACTTCCATTGGTTCTAACCGATTGTGGCAGTGAACTCTCACCGTGTTACGTTGTTCTTATTTAGATGACGACTTATATATTTGTTGTTCATGTTAGTAAGTGTCTTAGAGTGATAGAGACAGTTTTAGGAGTGTTCATGTTGTTGAGTGTTCATATGTCTTAAGATGTTCATGTTGTAAGAGATAGCATATTGGAGACATAAACAGGGTATATATAAAGAGACAGAGTGGGTACATATTATTTACGTGACGGCCTGTACGTATATTAGTAAATATTCCTTGTAGTTGACAACACACATTTTTAAATGTTCATTTAGAGAGAAGACAGAGTGACAGTAGGTACATGTTGAAGACATATATATATATATATATATATATATATATATATATATAATATAAACACATTACGTTTTCTCGTTGGAATGATGAACACAGAAAGACGGCAGTTATAAAAAACATGATGATAGTTTATTCCATCATGGAATTCAAGTCTTACATGATTCTTCTTCTAACCTCCGCTTCCAAGGTTCTATCAGCTGTCTTCTCCCCTGACTACTGACTGACTGCGTCCCCTGACTGACTGCGTCACCGACTGAGTTTTTCGACTGACTATATTGAGATCCATGACGCCATTGCATGACCGACACGTGCATATCAGGCACATGGCATGACATGCCTCCGTGTTTAAGCATGCATTGTTACTCACATGTTTCAAACATGCGCGATTTGCACGTTTTGAAGCCATTTCCGACGACGAGGAAATTTCTCATTCTCTTTGTTTTACAAAGAAATTTAGCCTACTTGTTAATTCTCTAACCGATATTTTTATTATGCCTTCTTTCTAAGAATGTGAATAGATTTTCCAGCCAAATTTTATTCATAAAATATTTTAACATAATCAATCAATTTACTGTACATTCCATTTAAAACCTATTGTTCTTTAAAACTTATCTACAGGGTTCGATTCCCGTTTTATTTGATATTATTTTCATTTAACTAATTCTCTTCTTTTTACTTACATGACAACAGGACAGCCCTTTCCATGTAACATTCCTTCCTCCCATTTTTCAAAAAAAAAAAAAATGTACGCATTTTTAAATGTTAGTACATTTTTTTCTATATCTATATAACCAATTGGCTAAGAAAGATCAGACACCATAAAAAAACTAAACCTTTTTTTTCAAGTCAGCCCTTTTCCAGCTGATTTCATAATTTTATTTTAAGACCAGACTCTCTATCTGATCTCCCTGGCATATTCCTTTTGGGTGTAGGGCAGTACCTCCTATAACTCACGTCAGCTGCTTCATCCAACCACCCTTATGCCGTAAACTGAGGTCTCATTTTAACTCTTTACGAAATCGACGACTCTTCGTCCAAATGTGTCTTTATCCTTTCTTCCGTATGCTTCTTCTATTAATCAGAGCTTTGTTTTTTTTTGTTTTTTTAACTACCTTATCTTTTTGGGACATTCTCCAAGCTCATTTATCTTTGTGGTTCGCTTCCACAATTTAAGATATACCTTTCATCCACTGATTCGCTCGGATTTCCTTGCTTGGACGCTTGGAACTTGATGAAGACTTAGAAAATATCGCCCTTAACTAACTAACCTCTTTTCGACAAAATTCCTATTTGCGCACTAAATTCTATCTAATGGCCCGATTTTTGTGATTTTTCTTTTTTTCCCCATCAGAGCGTCCAAGATCCAGCAGAGATATACCACATTCATGCGTCTCTAAAAAATACAAGGTTATATCTTCCTACGTAATTACGGTATATTTTACTTTTCTCGCACTTCATTATGCTATATGTGATTAGCCTTTTGGACTCTCATAGCGCTTTTGTTCATAAGGAAATCTTGTATCCTTCCAACGCCTGCCTTTTTAATTTATTGTGCTGAGACTTTTCCTCTGCTCGAAACCTTACATACGTCATGTTTTAAAAAGCACACACTATCGCAGGTTCCTATCTGCATTTTTCTAATTAGGGGCAACTCTAGTGCTTATCATCTCCCTAGAAAGTTACTCTTCTTGCGAAAAATATTATGGGCATCATAAAAAAACAAAACAAAAACCAATTGTCGAAAAGAAAATGTCTTTCTTTCGGCTTATCAGATCTGAAAACTCTCAAAATACCCGTTTACGTAATTTATCTTGTCCCCTATCTAAAATTCTAACTGATTTCGAAGCCAACCATTTTTTAATCAATATCATCTTATTTTTCCTAAACCATTTCCATTCTAATGTATATACCTAAATGATGACTTGAATTCCTTTCGCAAAAATACAATAACATTTACATACATTTAAGACAATTTACAATATTTGTTTAACGTCATAAAACATTTCCCCCCCAAAATACCTTAATACATTTAACTATGATTTACACAAAACTATGATCAACAGTTATAACTTCTTTCAACAACTAAAAAAATTCTGTAACAAACAACAATTCTAAAAGTCTGTCCAAAAAAATTGTCCCTTCCTTCAAAAACAAAACAAATAAAACACACAAAAAGCCGAAAAGTTCGACTATGAACACAAAAATGCCTTTCCAAAGAGCGGTACATGCGACCTTTGAAAAATTCCTGCTTGATTGACAGATTAAATTCAACAATTCGTCCAAACGATTTCATATTGACACAAATTTTCTAACTGACACTCCATACAATCTCTCCATTTGTGTGGATGTGTGTATTTTTTTAAAACAAAACAATTCATTTATCAATGAATTACGCGTGGTGATTTTTTTTTATTGCAACTGTTTATTTATTTATTTTTTCATTCATTACTACGGGTTTCTTTTGCGGCACATCGGCCTTTTTTAAATTTTTTTCTTGTATACTTTTGTTCCATTGTGTGTATGTGTGTGTTCGTTTTTTCTTTTTTTTTAGTTTTTATTTTCGTGGTATTTTATACTGGACCCTCAAATGTTGATTATCCGTGGTAACCGAAGTTTCTTTTTTCAAACCCAACCTTGCATGAGTGGACTAGTCACGTGCACCAAATATGCGAATATTTTGCATACTGGGTTTATTAAAGAGGACTGATGTAATATATTGTTGTTGTTGTTGTTCGTCTTAGTAGAGGTTCTTAGAGGTTCATATTGTGTGCAGATATATCGCGTATATATCAAGAGAGAGACAGTTCTGTATATACATAGACAGTGCATCTGTTAATACAGGAGAGCCGAGCATGTAATTCAACGAGAAAAGATTTATGATATATTGATAGATAGACCGAGAAATAGTGCGTTTGGCATTTACGTTGACAGTTCTGTGAATGGAAGTGTTTCTATAAACATTGGCACATATATTTCTTACCTATTTTTCAGATGATGATTTTCACAAGTTCTTATAATATAAATGGACAATAGCTTTTCTGTTTAAAACATAACACGAAGACGTTTATTATACCATATGATGTGACCGGTCAATGGCTTTGCATCAAGGAATTCAAGTCTTACATGATTCTTCTTCCGCTTCCAAGGTTCTATCAGCCCTGTCTTCTCCCCTGACTACTGACTGACTGCGTCACCGACTGAGTTTTTCGACTGACTATATTGAGACCCATGACGTCATTGCATGACCAACACGTGCATATTAAACACATGGCATGACATGCATTGTTACTCACATGTTTCAAACATGCGCGATTTGCACGTTTTGAAACCATTTCTGACGACCAGGAAATTTCCCAGTCTCCTTGTTTTACAAAGGAATTTAGCCTACTTGTTAATTATCTAACCGATATTTTTTATGCCTTCTTTCTAAGAATGTGAATAGATTTTCCAGCCAAATTTTATTCATAAAATATTTTTAAAGAATTAACAATTTAACTGAACATTCCATTTAAAACCTATTTTTCTTTAAAACTTATCTACAGGGTTCGATTCCCGTTTTATCTGATATCATTTTCATTTAACTAATTCTCTTTTTTTTACTTACATGAAAAGGGGACAGAAATGTACAAATATCAAGGAACTGTAGTAGTCAGATCCTGTGCTGAAATGTGGGGATATTACATTTGAATGTAATGTCGTGATTTTTAATCGTACTAACGTCAAACCTACAGGGGAAAAATGAGTTCATTTTATTTATATAGAGATATATAGAAGAAGAAAGAAGAGAAGATAATAGATTGGAATGAGAAGAATGGCTGGAAACATACAACAAATAACAATAATAGAAACGGCTGAAATATTAAGAGAAATCCTTGAATGTGTGAGCCACATGCGCGGACCAGACAAACTGCTGCAGAGGCAAAACACAAAGAAGCATTACATGGAACCAAGAACATTGAAGCTGCATATCCATATGTTCTCTATTGCCATTACCATATCACCCACCTCAAAAAAAAAAAAAGTGGGGACGAATAGTCGAGTAGAGTAGAGGAGGAAGGAAAGACCGAGGAGAGAACCCTGACCTGACCCCCCTGGAAAATTGCGAAGAGAACTGGGACCTTGGGGAGGTTTATTGGCAATCAAATTCCCATGAAGACCAATGGCCGCTGCCAATAAGAAATCCATGGTAAACGGCTGTTGCGATAACGCAAAGTCATTTGCGAATGTTACCGAAAGAGGTAGAGAGTACTGGAAACCTTGGGGACTTGTTGTCACTCAGTCCCTAGGGAACATCACTAGTTGTTTTCAAGGAGAGACCTTTGATGACCTGTGTGAAAGCTCCTTGCGAGCCAATAATAATAATGAACAAGAAAACTGAAAACGCAAAATTTTAAGTTAAGTACGCTCCCCCCCAATAAATTGTCGTGCGAAATCTAGTCCAACCGGAAATAGCGAAGCAAAATATTAAAAAAAAAAATGATTCCTTAGATTGGAAACCCCGCCAACGTCGTCGACTATTTCAACTAGTAGAATGACGCATGAAAATCACTTAAAATGCATTGGTATTTTCATTGGTAAAAACGATTTGGCACTTGGAAAGTATTACGGCTATCATTGGTTCGACGACTCCGAATTGGTTGCAAAGTGAATTCCATTTTTACGCAGCATTGGTTATATAGTACGGCGTCGAAAGGAAATTGCTGACCGTGTGACTCTAATTACCTATAGAAGATTCCCGCTTTGCTATTAAATCGCCCTCAGGGAATCCTTTTGAACGTTGCCAGACAAATAAATTAGAAAAGCTCGGAGAAGAACTCAATGAATTCCATTTTCGTTTACGTTAGGTATCTATACTCCGATTTCCAATTAACGAGATGAAGTTCATTTATCAATTGTAATACGAAGCTGGCGATTGTATTCAAAGCAACTGATTGTCTCCTCCTGAACTGAAGAGCTCATTTTCTGAGTCTAAAACGAGAGTCGTATTGTTTCTGATCAGCGTATTTATTCGTGTTAGATTTCGTTCATTTATTTTACGACACATTAACACATTTTTGCTTATGTTCCGAGTACAAAAGTACAGTCGTGCCAACTTGAAGGCTTGGTTCTAACTAAGACAACGCTTTATTAGGTTTGGTGAATGAGACGGAATATCAACACTTTTGCTCAAGTTCCAATGATATAAAAGCAGTATCATCCCACCATGAAGCTTTCATTCTAACAAGGATTACCCTTTATTGGTCTCGGTTTGCTTCATTTATTTTACGACACCTGTATAAGAGCCAAGTACGTCCTAGGATTGAATACTGTTATCACATCTGTGCAGAGGCTGCTCGAAACCTATCATGCCTTGACAGAGTTCAAAACAAACTTCGTAATCTAGTACGCTTTCTAGATGCCCTTTTCTCTTCTCTGTAACCTCCTTCCCACAGAAGAGACGTTGCAAGTTCGTCCCTACTCTATCGCTATTTTCATAGCTCCAATCTATGGTTCCCCTCGCCAATCCCTCACAGAAAACATTCGCCTAGCCAAAATCATTATTAATAAATTCTCCCGCTCTCTATCGTTGCCTAAACCTAAAATAGGATTCCATAAATAAAGTTTCTTCCTTGAAACTGCTCACCTATCGAACTCTGTTCCGCTGGTCTGCTTTCGAGCTGACTACAATATTATTATCTTCAAGTCCAACGTAAAAAAATTCTTGTCCAGTCGTCTTCGTAAATGATCTATTTATACCAAATTACTTCTACAAATGATTATCACACAACTGTCCCAATGACTACAATACAGACATTAACTCTTATCCTCGAGTGGCCTCCGGACCTTGATATGTGGCGATTCCTTTGTAAAATAAAAAATAACACTTTCTGCTCAAACCGCCTGCAGATTTACAAACCAGTCCACAGATACTACAACTATACTTGGGTAGATTGGCCGGCATCCCCATCAAATTGTTGGTTGGTTGGTTATTTTTGTTTTACGGCATATCAACCCTTTTCAGGTTATTTAATGCCGAATCCAAAGATTTTGAAAATTTTTTTAATAGAATATGTTTGTTGTTTTCAAGTCTGTTTCTATTTAACCCATAGTTGGGACCCTAACAGGTACTACCACTCCGGGTCAGAGTGGACCTGGGAGCAATAGCAATTAAAGGGTGGCTCCACACTCCCCAAAGCCCGCAAGCTCAGGCCTTACCAATGGATATAGTTTAAGGTCAAATCCAGGACCATAAATTGTTGGTCTTGACTAACATTGTGTAACTCAACATGGTTCACGAATTCAGCTTTAGACAGAAATCTACTCTAGATTGAAAAATTCAGTTGTTTGTTGAAAGTCGGCAGAAACTGCAGATTTATTCTGCTTTATGAGTGCACATTTCAATACCGCATGCTTGACACGCATTTCTCCATACTTTCTGAATCGTTAAATGATTAATTTTCTCCACTTGTTTTGATTCATATACACACGCGCACATACACACAAACACGCACACACACACAAATTCCCTCGATAAAACGTTTTAAGATATAAAGCACTAAGATACATCTAGATCTCTTAATTTCATATCATTGGTAAATTCGAGAAGCAGTTTTCAATATGATAAAACACAAACAATCATGGTAACACTTAAAATTAAAATATGAAGAAAAGTATCATATCAAATTTTTAATTAGATTACAAAGAGAGTTTAACTGTCTAAAACACATACATATATATATATATATATATATATATATATATATATATATATATATATGCATTAAGGATATATACACATAAGCAAACACTGTTAACAAATATAAGAAATAACCTGCGTAATTATATCTAGTTATATTTTCGATTTTTCTGACGACACCTTTTTGTGGTAAAATCAATAAAAAATATATGCTTTATATGTATCTCGAACGTTTTCGATCCTTCATCGAAACAACATGAGTTGAAAAAGCAAATGAATAAAAATTAAAAAAACTGTGGAAATAGACTATATTGTTTTTTTTTCTTGCCTACTCATAAAATATCGCTCAACCCTTAAAATATAGCTTTTCGTGGTTCACCGTAATTATTTCGATTCGCTATTACGAGCTTCTGACACTGGTGTCAAGTCCATTACTTCACTAGGCACTGAAAGCTCCCTGTTTCATGTCTGCTAAGACCGATAATTTGATTGACTGAACAAACATATTTTGTCATTTTATGTTCTGTATTTAGCGAACAATACCCAATACTTCTTTGATACATTCAATATAGTTGCCTTCTTCTATTAGGGCAGAAATTCTATGCCGTTACATATACCTTTCAATATATTACCAGGCAGTGTTAGCAAGGACTCAATAACACTTTCATCTTAACTTTTTACCTTAACACGATGATTTCTACATTACGATTTCCGATAACGTTTCCCCTACGGAGAGAGAGAGAGAGAGAGAGAGAGAGAGAGAGAGAGAGAGAGAGAGAGAGAGAGAGAGAGAGAGAGACTATGACAGCAAGGCAGCGATAAAGAAAATAGTCCAGTCAAAATGTAGCTGAATCTCAAACAAATTGCTAACAAAGGTTTTTAACTTGCCTGTTGGGCATGATTAACCTCTCTTTAAAACAAAATGAACAAAATAAAGTTTACGAAAATTTAACTGGTTTCTACCGTTCTATTCTTGAACTTGGAAGTAAACTCGAGGGCTGTGGAATTTCGTAGGTGCTCTTGTTGGTGGCAATGATTTGGCCTCAACGTACTTTAAGTTTTTTGCAACCTTTTCGGAGATAATTGATATTTTCCCCATTATCACCATTGTCTTCGAACTTCTTCTGCACTGTTATCCTCGTCAAAGACTTCTACCAGTTTGAGAGAGTTTCTATTATTCATCACCTTTCGAAGGGATGTTGCCTTCCTAATTCCATAAGCATTGGATGTAGAATCACAACCCAGTAATTCATGAATAGAAAAAATGTTGGAACAGACCTCATAATTTTGATCTTCCAGACTCTCATACTTTTTGCGTAAGCCTTTGGTTGTGGCGTGAATAGGTTGTAACCGTCATTTCTATTGGCATGATATCATAGAATCACCAATAGGTCAGCGTCATTTGCTATAAAAATGGTTTCTTTTGTTTGTGCTAGTTCTAGAGTAGTCTTCACAATCAATACGTCAGCATCTTTAGCTGCATGAACTACGTTACAACCTGCTTCTTCCAAATTCTTTCCCAGCAAGTTGATGAACAATTGTTTGCTTTGTTGATTTTAAATTTGAACACCATTAAAGTAGTCAGTTACATATTAACACCACCAGAGCTCCCTGCTCGGCATCAGTGAGTCGCATCTTTAATGGATGAACAACTTTTTTACCCATCAAAGACAATGCATGCTTTTCCCTATCTAGTTGTGACATATCTACAATATTGGACACATATCTTATCAAATGTGTTACCTTTTGCCATAAGAAGCGTCTAAGAGATACTGTGGGTCTGAAGATTGTTGGCCTGATTGTACAGGGGAAGTCAGTTCCCATATTGCGTCTGCAAAAGCCGGTTTTTTGCCTGTCGCGGTAGTCCGACAAAATCATAAAGTGCAGGTGGGTAAAAGTTCTTGCTGCTGCTGAGTTGAGAATTTATTAGTAAATAGCACACGCAGTCTTTGGAATAGGAGTCGTGAACCAGTCCCAATTGCTTCATCTTTGCCGAGGGAAACTTTGAACCCAAATGTAATTGCCTGATACTTTTTTAAAAAGTGTGCTCATGGACATTTTCTCCAATCATTGAAGCTATAATTGCTTCTCCTATGAAGTTTGCTCTGTTCACATTCACTTTTTGTCTCCAGCTACTCCACTTGAAATGCTATGAATGGACAGATCTTTCTTGAAAAGGTACAAATATCTTAGAAATGCAAGGAGCTTTCATGTGTCCCTCACATTTCGCTCTTTTCTTGCTGAAGTAGCATCCCGGTGCTGATCACTAGTACCATAACGAATGCCTACTAGTTCTTGCATTGTAAACTTGATTTCAGCGCACGTTGACATTGATAGTGTCCAAACCAAGCGTTGAATTTCGTCCATTCCTATGCGGGGATAAACTGCGAGGAGGCATATGAAGCTTCTCCCCCCCAACTAGAGTAGGCAATCAATTACTTTGATTGAAAAATGGGTGGTTTCACCAATTTCGATGACACTAAAAATATGAGTGTGAAATTGTGAAATATTTGTTAATTATCATTCCATACCAGGCAACGTCTGGTCTCCCTGCTACTATGTATATATATATATATATATATATATATATATATATATATATATATATATATATATATATATATATATATAAAACTATGCTCTTCTATTCTCTTCTGACACGAAGCATTACGCTTCGAAATACCACGGTGAAAAAATTTGTTTCTTTTTCTTTATTCATTAGATCAGATAAAATACATTTAACTTCGAACTTTCACCAATTATTGCTCATCTATATACATTAGACCTCTTAAAAATTGACCTTTTTCTTCAAACATATGGAAACTGCTATTATTCCCATTCTCCAAGGTCTAAATTATCTAAATATACCAGTTATTGTGATCTTGGACCTTGGCTATGCCTGCCTCAAGAGCCATGTAATTTTATTGTTGACGTTTTTTCAAAAACGCTGCAAAATTTGGGATATTATGTCCTTATTTTCATTGTAGCTTTCCAGAAATTGATGCTATAGCATTGAAAGTGGTACCAAATGAAAGCTAATAAAATTTTCTTGCATATGGTAGTAAACACATGAACACTTGTGTTAATTTTAATTAATTTTAATGCACAAACATATATTTTTTATGCTTGGAAAGGATGCCATCATATAATACATAACTTTATCTCAAAAATGTTACTCTTAATGCATGTATATAATTTATTATCACTAAGTATGTTTTATCTCTTCATTTCAGATTGTAAGTTAAAGCTGATTTGTTAAGATTTGTGAACTGCTGACAACATGGCATCTGAAAGACAACTACACTGTGGGAATGTGGTCAGCGATACAAGTGAACGGGATGAACCAACTGAAAAGAGAAGAAAGGTGGCAACTCCTGCCACAAGGTCATTCAGTGATGTGTATCTCATTGGGCAACCCAGCTCCAGCATCAGGGGCTCTCAACTTCCTACTAATCGCCAGGTGTTCCAGTATTTCCTGCATTTGAGGAATGATAATCCCAACAGTGACAATAGGTCTTTAGCCCATGATACAGTGGAAGTCGTTTTGCCATTCTGGAATATGGCAAGGATTAAAACACTAACTAGACCAAATGCAGTCAACCGTTTCATGATCCTCCATGAAAAAGTACAGGAAAATTCTTAAAAACAAGGGAAGAAATAACAAACCAGAAGAAGAGAAACGAGCTAACTTTCGGAAGGACTTAGACAAGTTATTTGATATTGGAGGAAATGATGTATTGGAGGAGATAAGAAGCAACAGGCTGCTCACAAAGGAGACCAAGGAAGAGGACGTCAATTTCTACTTGGACCAACAGACCACTCGCCTGGCACACATGTCAGGTCATGATAAGGTGTTTGAGAAGAAGTCTAGGGAGAAAAGCTTCCGAGAAGAAAGAGAAGAGAGAATGTAATCATCAGTGACTGCTGCAGCAGCAGAAGTTGGGAAAATTTCAAGTGATGAAGACCCAAAGAACAGTCAAGGCTCTGGTACTAGTGAGGGTTCAGAATACACTGAGACAACACCAAGCTGTTCATCAAAACCAAGTACGATAACCTTACACTTTCCACACTCAGTTATGACCAGTGAAGAGATTTGTAGCACTGCAGATCGGTTGTCACTCTCTGACAACCAGACTACAGCCATGGTGTCTGCAGTGTTGAAGGCAGAAGGCGCAGATCTTGATGACTTTGTTATATCAGCCTCTACTACAAGACGAAATAGGATAAACACTCGTCATAACTTGTGCCAAAGTTACATGAATAACTTCAAGGAAAGTCCGCCAGATTACTGCACACTACACTGGGATGGAAAACTTCTACGGGATGTTCTTGGTGAAAGATATCCAGTGGAAAGTCTTGCAGTGCTCGTCTCTGGTACTGCACAGTATGAAGAAGGGAAGCTGCTTGGTGTGCTCTTCATAGAAAGTTCCACAGGAATCCAACAGTGTAATGCTACATTGGAACTGATAGAAGCATGGGGTCTCACAGACAACATTGTAGGCTTGGTATTTGATATCACAGCAAGCAACAGTGGCATCAACAAGGGTGCAGCGAAGCTTATTGAAGAAAAACTAGGCAAAAAGGTATTCTACTTCGCTTGTCGCCATCACATATCAGAGGTAATAATTGGAAGTGTATGGGAGGCTGTGTTCAACAAGGTCAAGAGTCCTGACAACCCAATGTTCAGCAATGTGAAAGAGAAGTGGGACAAGTTGGTTAAGGACTGCCCAAGAGTTCTGGGCCTAGTTGAACAAGACTTGAAACAGAAGAAGACAAGCACAATTGCAGTCTTAAGCAATTTCCTTGAGGAAGCAAGTCCGAGGGCAGATTACAGAGAGGTGGCAGAGCTGTGCCTGATCCTGCTTGGTTAGGAACCTCCTCGAGGTATCCACTGGGCCAAGCCAGGTGCCATTCACCAAGCCCGCTGGATGGCCAGGAACATTTACTGTATGAAGATGCTCATGTTTTCCAAGGAACTGAAATACAACACGGACACTATCTTCAAGCTGGAGAGGATGAACAAGTTCCTGGCCTTATTCTACACCAGCCACTGGGTGACCACCACATCTGCAGCTGATGCACCTATCCATGACCTCCAGCTTATGAAGAACATGCTACAATACAAGCAGTATGACTATGAACTGGCAACCTCTGTTCTCAAGAAAATGAACAACCACCGCTGGTATCTGACCCAGGAACTAGTGCCATTCACCTTGTTCAGTTCGCATGCCAGCATGACCAAGTCTGCAAAAGAGAAGCTCGCAGTCAAGCTGTCAGAAACAGAGAAACCTGAGAGTTACAGGAAAGGCAAGCCAGTGTTTCCTGTCATCAATGCAGCTACAGTTCTCACAGACCTGGTAGGGCCAGAGTCTCACATTCTGTTTGATGCTCTTCGAGTGAAATTTTACTGGCTCACTACTCCTGCTGACACTTGGGAAGACAACGACAGCTACAGGAATGCACAGAAGTTTGTGAGGTCAGTGAAAGTGACCAATGACGTGGCTGAGAGAGGTGTGAAACTAATGAGTGACTTTGCAACTCAGATCACAAGTGACCCAGAACAAAGAAGCTGCTTACGACAAGTTGTGGAGTACCACAGGAAAAAATTTGACAGTTTCAAAAAAGCCATATTGAACAAGTGATAATACATGTATTAGTAACATCCTATCTGACAGTTTCTTATGCTATATATGTGTAAGTGCAGTGCTATCATACTACCAAACTGATTTTTTGTAGTGTCCCAGCTGTTTGTGCATTAAAATTAGTTAAAATTTACACAGGTGTTCATGTGTTTTATTGTGCTTACTACCATATGCAAGACAAGTATATTAGCTTTCATTTGGTACCACTTTCAATGCTATACCATCAACCTCTGGAAAGCTACAATGAAAATAAGAACATAATATCCCAAATTTTGCAGCGTTTTTGAAAAACGTCAACAATAAAATTACATGGCTCTTGAGGCAGGCATAGCCAAGGTCCAAGATCACAATAACTGGTATATTTAGCTAATTTAGACCTTTGAGAATGGGATTAATAGCAGTTTCCATATGTTTGAAGAAAAAGGTCAATTTTTAAGAGGTCTAATATACATATATATATATATATATATATATATATATATATATATATATATATATATATATATATATACGTGTTTGTGAACGGGCGCTTGTGTGTGTGTGCATGCGTAAGAATCTCAACATCACAGGAATGAAATAGTTCAGAGTTTATTGAGATAAAGTAGATGATGTCAGAGGAGCCATCAATAACTGAAATGCGAGTACAAAAGTTGTTTGTAATTTCAAGTCAGAATAGAAAGTAACGAAATATATCATCATTCAAGAAAAGGTAGCTGATAATACAGGCATTAATACACGATGAGATAATCTGTTCAAGTAATATATCGGCGTTGTACGTTTTTTCTTTTGCATCCTAGTCAATGACATTTTCTTATCGCATAACGTTATTCTTCATTCACGCTTTTTGATCTGCCTCTTGTCCTTTAGCCATTGAAGTATAATCACACATTCACACACACGTTAACGCTCGCTTCTCTCCTCAAAACCTATTCATCATTTTTTAAATTTATATTTACATCAAACAAGTTACTTTGTCACTTGGACCCAAGGGACTACTGAGAATTTGGGGGTATAATTATAAAGACACCATAAATGGGGAGTTGTGTAACAAGATGTTTATTTACATTACATTTACAATTCTGCATGTTTTGAAAGTCAAGAAAACAAGGAGAAGGAAGGGAATTCTAAAGGCAAACAACTATAGGAAAGAGATTATTAGAGTAGAAACTTTCTGAAATCTGGATACATCTATAGCGGAGGTGGTATTTTTATGATTGATGGGTTGCTTGGGAAAGTTTACGTTTGACAGGGCACAAGTGCAGCAAGTTTGTAAGTGACATTTCATTTCAGCAGTTCTAAAACAAACACCTGGATGCAACATTGCGGTGAGGGGATAGGGGCTCAAGCTTGGTAGACAATGAGTGACCTATTGATTAAATGTTCTTGTTTTTAAAACCCTGTCTAAAAGGGAGAGATTAGTGGTTGATACACTAACCCAAATGTCGCAACAATACTTCCTGCATGGCGAATGGTGAATTTGTAGAAGACGGGAATGTTAATTTCTTTGTTTTTGTTTTTCTACCAAAACTTAATTTGAATGAGTTGCGTGATCGATAAATTTCAGTAAGCCCGTCCTAAAAGCAACTATACAAGCCAAAATAGTGACTGTCAGTCTCACGCTTCAGAAATGAGCTTGTGTTCTTTGGATCATAATCCTATTCTTTCCTAATACGTTGGACTTTCCATCCAGACTAAGCTTCTATCTTTCCATCATCAACGCTTTGACCCCCGTCTGACACCTATCGAAATGAATAGCTCTCTTAGGTAAGGCTCAATGTTTCGAAAAACTTCAAGTCTGACCTTTACGCCTGATCTGAGATGGAACACGTACATCAAATTCGTTGTGAAGACTGCTGGAAAAATTGTGGGGTTGTTCTACTGCCTCAATAGATATCTTACTGCTGATGCAATATCTCCTTGTATAAGAGTCCAATACGTCCAAGGATGGAGTACTGTTGCCATATCTGGGCAGGAGCTGCTAGAAGCAGCTTATCCTGCCTTGACAGAGTTCAAAATTAACTTCGTTGCCTAGTGGGGATGCAACCTCACAGAAGAGACGTTGCGAGCATATCTCTGCGATATCGTTATTTTCATGGCAAGTGCTCGTCTGAGCTCCAATCTATGGTCTCCCCTGGCCTGACTTTCACGAAAAACACTCGTCTAGCTGAAACTTATAAAATATAAAAATATTCTCCCATTCTTTATCTGTGCCTAAACCTAAACGTAGATACCATGAAAAAAGCTTCTTTCTTAGAACTGCACGCCTGTGGATTCTGCTGTTTTCTTGCTTTTCAACTGACTACAATCTGGTTGATTTCAAGTCCAACGTGAACAAGTTCTTGATGAACTATCCCTTTAAGTAATCCAGTTTACCAAATTTCCGCAACTAACGATAACGATGAGATGTTCCCTTTGACCACTGTACACTCATTAATCGTTATCCTCGAGTGGTCTCCGGGCCTTGATAACTGATGACTATTTGTAAAAAAAAAAATCACTCTGACCTCATCAGCATATAAAACTTTGTTTCGAAACTTTTGTCGTTCATCTCTCTACTTTTCTTTATATTTCAATCTTATCTTTTGATTCGTACAACTAATAGAGATTTACATTTTACAATAGAACCTTTTGATAATCTTCAAGTTATATTTGAATAATGGTTTTTACGATAATTACTTTTGCACAGAGAACAATGGCAATACTGTTATTGAATGTTATTTTGGTACTCTCTTTTCTAGAGCTTTCACTATAGCACCAAGTCATGTTCCGTTTTGCTGTTTTTCATTTCAGTAGTTTATGTCATGTCAAAGTTGTGTTGGTTATGGAGAAATGTGTTTGTAATGTCTACAATCAATTTAATTTGTTTTATCAAGTGTCAGTTGACTTGTTTTGTATTATTTGGATAATCCATACTACTGTTTTTATCTTTAATGTTATTTCCACAACTTTTAGGCAGATATGACCTCAAACATTCTTTAGGTGCATCTTGTCCAACTCGGGTATCTCTCAAACCCAAGAGTTTCGAACGGAACCATTTGTTTAAACCATTTGTTGGGAGTAGTTTGTTCTCGTTCCGTAAGCCATGACCGGTTAGAAATCTTTAGTAATTCCCAATTGCATTATTTGTATCACCCACACTGGGGATTGAGCCTTCGACCCCCAGAAGACTTTCACATACAGCTGAATTTTACCTAGTACTTTATTCGTTATGCCATGGGTCCTTGCAGAATGAACGCATGCTACCCCCGTTGATTAGATAAAAGGTCCCGTTCGAAATTGCGTGCCGATTCCCAAGTTTGACAAGATACACCTGGAGAAAGTCAGAGTTTATATCGGCCGAAACGTTGTGAAAATAACACTCAAGATGAGAACAGTAGTCCGAATAATCCAAATAATCCAAATTATCAATCTCCATCTGAAATATTCAGAAACTGGTTTATTTTGTCTTTAATAGAGACAACTATTCTCTTTATATTGGTTCCTGTTTTCTTCTGCTTACAACCTGTTTTCAATTCGATTTGGCATCGTTAAAACACAAAGAATAATCTATTTTGGAAGGACAACGTTCACGTATCTTATTTATTATTACTTAGTAAGACTATATACGAAATCGAAATAGGATCCTTTTACTTCCAGAATCTGGCTATTGTCTGGAAGAAGTATGTCTATTAATCCTGTACCATCAGCAGTGTCTGCTTATCTTGTCATACCGGGAACGCGATAGATGAAGCTAAAAATACTTATCGATCTGTGCTTTCCGTGTTAATAATATTTGATTGATAAATTTTGAGTTAAATACATGCTAAGTTAAGCGACATTGAGTCTGGTCAGTACTATATTGGGTGACCATTTCGTAATACCAGGTGATCTTTGTGCTCTGAATCCTGAAGAGGTATGGGTGCCGCTAACCTATTCTTGTCCAAGACATGCTGCATAAAAGAACGAAATAATAACCTAAGCGATTTTTTCATCCATCATCCATAGTTAGCAAAATGTGTATTAGTAAAATGTCTTTATAGAAGTACACGTCATGATTCTAGGACCACAACTACCAAAAATCCCTGACCAATAACATGATGGATGCAACTATACATATACACTCTGGATGAGGTCATTATTCCTGAAATGAGTACATCAGCTGATCCCATAACAGTTAACTACATTTAAGCTATACGAAATCGTTTTATGAAAATGATCTTCTATGTGTTGACACGGTCTTATATCCAAGCAGAAAACAAATCAAGTAACATTTTTTTTTTTTACATTTTCACCCCAAACAAGGCAAATTGTCACTTTGGTGTAGGAGGCTACTATCAGGGGCAGCAACTACTAGGGTACTATGTAGAGATGCGTGCAGCAAGCTGTCGGTTCACGTTACATTTGAACTTCTGCATGTCAGTACAGTTGGGGAAGAAGGGACCTGGAATAGATACCAGAGTCTAGCGGTTCTGGGGAAGAAACTACTGAAGTAGAAAGATCTTTTACATCTAGGGATTTCTACGGTGTGGGGGTGGGATTTAGCTGCCTGTCGGGTTTGTAACATTGTACGGAATGTGACGTCATTTTGTTTATAGATGTAAAACATATAAAATCATTATATGATATAAAACATATAAAATCATTATATGATATAAACATATAAAAATCATTATATGATATAAACATATAAAAATCATCATATGATATAAACATAAAAATCATTATATGATATTAAACATATAAAAATCATTATATGATATAAACATATAAAATCATTATATGATATAAACATATAAAAATCATTATATGATATTAAACATATAAAAATCATTATATGATATTAAACATATAAAATCATTATATGATATTAAACATATAAAAATCATTATATGATATAAACATATAAAATCATCATATGACATAAAACATATAAAAATCATTATATCATATAAACATATAAAATCATTATATGATATAAACATATAAAAATCATTATATGATATAAAACATATAAAAATCATCATATGATATAAACATATAAAAATCATCATATGACATAAAACATATAAAAATCATTATATGATATAAACATATAAAATCATTATATGATATAAACATATAAAATCATTATATGATATAAACATATAAAAATCATTATATGACATAAAACATAGTAAACCTTTTACTTTACTGATCAAAAAACACACGTGCAAAAACTGCTTTGCTTTTATCTGTTGTTTCAGTTACGGAATATTAAACTCTTTGTGGTTATTGTATATCAAAATTAAAGTAAAACTAATAAATAAAAACATAATATTTCATAGAATAAACACAATATTATATAGACTAAACATTATATTACATAGAATAAACACAATATTATATAGACTAAACATAATATTTCATAGAATAAACACAATATTATATAGTCTAAACATAATATTTCATAGAATAAACACAATATTATATAGACTAAACATAATATTACATAGAATAAACACAATATTATATAGACTAAACATAATATTTCATAGAATAAACACAATATTATATAGACTAAACATAATATTTCATAGAATAAACACAATATTATATAGACTAAACATTATATTACATAGAATAAACACAATATTATATAGACTAAACATAATATTACATAGAATAAACACAATATTATATAAACTAAACATAATATTTCATAGAATAAACACAATATTATATAGACTAAACATAATATTACATAGAATAAACACAATATTATATAAACTAAACATAATATTTCATAGAATAAACACAATATTATATAGACAAAACATAATATTACATAGAATAAACAAAATATTACAAAGACTAAACATAATATTACATAGAATAAACACAATATTATATAGACTAAACATTATATTACATAGAATAAACACAATATTATATAAACTAAACATAATATTACATAGAATAAACACAATATTATATAAGCTAAACATAATATTTCATAGAATAAACAAAATATTACAAAGACTAAACATAATATTACATAGAATAAACACAATATTATATAGACTAAACATAATATTACATAGAATAAACACAATATTATATAAACTAAACATAATATTTCATAGAATAAACACAATATTATATAGACTAAACATAATATTTCATAGAATAAACACAATATTATATAAACTAAACATAATATTTCATAGAATAAACACAATATTATATAAACTAAACATAATATTTCATAGAATAAACACAATATTATATAGACTAAACATAATATTACATAGAATAAACACAATATTATATAGACTAAACATAATATTACATAGAATAAACACAATATTATATAAACTAAACATAATATTACATAGAATAAACACAATATTATATAGACTAAACATAATATTTCATACAATAAACACAATATTATATAAACTAAACATAATATTACATAGAATAAACACAATATTATATAGACTAAACATAATATTATATAGACTAAACATAATATTACATAGAATAAACATAATATTATATAGACTAAACATAATATTATATAGACTAAACACAATATTATATAGACTAAACATAATATTATATAGACTAAACACAATATTATATAGACTAAACATAATATTATATAGACTAAACACAATATTATATAGACTAAACATAATATTATATAGAATAAACACAATATTATATAGACTAAACATAATATTACATAGAATAAACACAATATTATATAGACTAAACACAATATTATATAGACTAAACATAATATTATATAGACTAAACACAATATTATATAGACTAAACATAATATTACATAGAATAAACATAATATTATATAGACTAAACATAATATTATATAGACTAAACACAATATTATATAGACTAAACATAATATTATATAGACTAAACACAATATTATATAGACTAAACATAATATTACATAGAATAAACATAATATTATATAGACTAAACATAATATTATATAGACTAAACACAATATTATATAGACTAAACATAATATTATATAGACTAAACACAATATTATATAGACTAAACATAATATTATATAGACTAAACACAATATTATATAGACTAAACATAGTATTACATAGAATAAACATAGTATTACATAGAATAAACATAATATTATATAGAATAAACATAATATAATATAGACTAAACATAATATTACATAAAGTAAATCATGCATTTACCATTCATTTCTCTATTCCCCCCATAATAAATTCAAATGCGCATCTACTTTTTTAAATAAGTTAACAAAATATATTAAAAAAAACTAGGGTATATAAATGTACATGTGCTTGGTGGTTTTAATGTCCACCATAACAATTGGCTTCATTTATCGGGTTGCAACGATGCAGCTGGATGCTCGATTTATAGCTTCTCTTTAGCTCATTTCCTCACGTAAACATTAATGTTCCCAATCCGCCTACCAAATCGTGAATCCCAGGAGGCTCCACTTCTAGACCTATTTCTTACCACAGTACACGAGGATTGCATGACTAATGCACCCAGTCCACTTGGAAACGCAGACCACCTAGTGGTATTAGTTGACTTCACACTTAAATCCCAACCCCAATGTTCGGAGATATTGCTCAAAGCAACAAGGTACTACAAAAGGGCAGACTGGGAAGTCATTTGAGATGTTTCATGGACCGATATCTTCTTTCTTCCTGCTGAACAGCGTGCCAATGAGACAAATAAATGGGACAAATAAATGAGACAAATAAATAGTGCAAATCGGACATTGAAGCACATGTTTTTACACAGAAGTATTATAGCAAGCCCCAGTCATTCCCGTGGTTCACTACAGATTGTGCACCTGCAATTGCATAAGGACAGCATGCATTCCACCGGTTCGTACGTCATGAAACAAATACAAATAGGCAAAAATTCATAGATACTAGAAATCATTGTATGATAGAAATAATGACAGCCAAAAGAAAGCATGCTGAAATAACCAGGGAACGCATAGAATCGCAAAAGATAGAAACTCATGACTTCTGGAAAATGTATAATAGTATAGTGAATAAAGGACAATCAGTAACGTCTCCACTATCCAACAAGCAGGAAATCGCATTACGGCAATCAGAAAGGCAGAACTGCTTTCTCGGCGATTCGCTTCCAACTCCACCTTAGAGCGAACCAAGACTTTTCTCCCAAATTTCCCTATGCGAACTGAAGCCACACTAGATGATATAAAATCACTCTTTTTCGTGCGCGTGATATCATAAAAAAATTAGACATGTCAATGGCGGTTGGACTGATCTCATCCCTGCTATACTAATTAAGAAATGCTCAGCTGAGGTAGTTCCCGTACTTTCCAAGCTCTACAATAAATTCTTTGCTGAATCTTGCTTCCCTAATAGCTCGAAGTTGGCCTTTATGATACCAGTGTACAAGAATTGTGGTGAAAGGACTCACTCTCTCAATTATCGCCCTATCAGTCTCCTTCCCCTCTTCGCTAAAATCTTTCAGATCTTAATTAATCAAGCACTAGTTCACCACCTCGCAAAAGTAAATCTTCTCACTGACAAGCAGTATGGATTTAGGCAATGTCGTTCTACTGCAGATATTTCATCAGTAATTTCTGAACGCATATCTAATGTAATAAATAAGGCGGGAGAAGCCAGGGCTGTAGCCCTTGATATATCCAAGGCCTTTGACAAAATTTGGCACGAAGGGCTGTTAATGAAAATGAAACCTCAGACGGTATAACTGGACGTATACTAAATATAATTAGACCCTTCTTAGATAATAGGACCATTCGGGTTGTCATTGATGGATGTACATCCAAGCAGCATAATATGAATGCGAGAGTGCCGCAGGGGTATATTCTTGGACCACTATTATTCCTGATATTCATAAACGACCTTCCTAATAATATTGTGTCCGATATGGGTATATTTGTTGATGACACAGCGCTCTATAACATGCCTGGGGGAAGAACAGATGCACATAAATCTAAGACAATGGTAGAATCGTTAGAAAATGACTTTCAGACAGTATTGGAATGGAGCCGACAATGGATGCTAACATTTAATGCTAGTAAGACTAAGCTGCTCTCCTTTAACAATTATGAGACGCTTGTCCAACCGCCGATATTTATGAAAAATAACACTTTACCTGAGAATTCTTCCTTCAAACTGATCGGCCTAACATTCACGGTCAATGTGAACTAGAACAAATACATTGAACACATTGCGAAGGCTGCTGCAAAGAAGGTGGGTTCCCTCTATTAAGCTAGAAAACTACTCACACATGGGAGTATCCTGTATCTCTACAAGGCCATTATTTACCCATGCATGGAGTATTGTTGCCACATCTGGGCTGGTGCATCTACCACTAGCCTTTCCCTCTTGGATAGGGTTTAAAAAAGAGTTTTTCAATAGGTCCTACATTGTCAACTAAGTTCCAACCCCTGTCCCATCACTGCAATGTGGCATCTCTGTGCCTGTTTTACAAATATTTTAATGGAATGTACTCTAGTGAACTCGTTGGACTTGTGCCCCCCTCGACTAACTTGCTTTGCAACAAAATCTAACCCCTTCACTGTTGAGGTCCCTAAGTGCTAAAAAGCTTTCTATTCTAATAGTCTCTTCCCTCGAACAGCTAGCCTTTTGAATTCCCTTCCTGCTATCTGCTTCCCTGGTTGCACCGATATGCAGAAGTTTAAATGTAACGTAAACGAACACCTTGTTAATCTTTTCCAGGCATGTTCCTAAATAGTAGCCCCTTATGTTCAAGTGGCGATCTGCAATGTTAGAGGTAAACGTGAGCAAAATAAATAAATAAATAAATAAATAAAAAATAACAATTACAAAACTGTTTAAACGTTGTCTTAAGGAGAATAGTTTCCCATCTCCCTGGAAAATCTCATCAGTATGCCCTGTATTTAAGAATTCAGGTGATCGCTCATCCCCCTCTCAGTACAGGCCAATAAGTCTCCTGTGCGTCATGAGTAAGTTGCTGGAATCTGTGTTAAATACAGAAGTAATCAACCATCTCAACAAAAATAACCTTCTTAGTGACACTCAATATGGTTTCCGTTCTGCTAGATCTACAGCAGATGTCCTTACAGTTATATCGCATAGGATTAGCAAATCTCTCGACGGTGGCAATCTTTCTAGGGCAATTGCTCTTGACATATCTAAAGCCTTTGATAGGGTATGGCATAAAGGTTTACTTCATAAGATCGCTAGCTATGGTATAGCTGGAAAAGTCTTCTCAATTATTAAATCATTTCTTTCTGATAGGTTCATAAGAGTAGTAGTTGAGGCGCAAAAATCAGAAGCTCACAGTATTAATGCCGGTGCCCCTCAGGGATCCATCCTGGGCCCAACTCTTTTCCTGATCTACATTAATGATCTTCCAAATCATATCCTTACATCATTTGTAGACATTTATGCTGACGACACTACCATTTATGGTACCACATCTAAGACAGTAAACGACCAAGTTCTCTCCAATTCTCTCTCCTCTGATCTTGAGCACGTAGTACAATGGGGAAAGGAGTGGCTGGTTACTTTTAATGCATCTAAAACCAAGCTTCTCTCTTTACATCATCAACATTCTAATCCACATTTGTCATCAATTGAAATGAATGGCTCTCGTCTTCAGGAGGCCTCAAGTTTTGACAAGCTTCTGGGCTTGACCATTACTCCTGATCTTAAATGGAACACGTATATCAAATCTGTTGCCAAGGCCGCTGGAAAAATGGTGGGATCTTTCTATCGATCCGGTAGATATCTCACTGCTGATGCTATTCTCTATCTATATAAGAGCCAGGTACGTCCAAGGATGGAATACTGTTGCCACATCTGGACAGGAGCTGCTAGAAAGGACTTGTCCTGCCTTGATAGAGTTCAAAATAGACTTCGTAGCCTCGTAGGAGATGTCCTTTTCTCCTCCCTGCAACCTCTATCTCACAGAAGAGATGTTGCGAGTTTGTCTCTGATGTATCGTTATTTTCATGGAAAGTGTTCAACTGAGCTTCAATCTATGGTTCCCCCCTCGCCAAACTTTCACAAGAAACACTCGTCTAGCTGTAAACACTATCAATAATTTCCCCCACTCTTTATCTGTGCCTAAACCTAAACGTAGATTCCATGAACAAAGCTTCTTTCTTAGAACTGCACGCCTGTGGAATTGTCTTCCGTTTTCCTGCTTTCCGGCTGACTACAATATGGTTGTGTTCAAGTCTAAAGTTAATAAGTTCTTGATGAGCCGTTCCATATAAGTTATCAAATTTACCAAATTTTCATTACTAATGATTACTATATTGACCAATTTCTACTGTACACTCTTTAACCCTTATCCTTGAGTGGCCTCTGGGCCTTGATAATGTGGTGATGCCTATGTAAAAAAAAAAAAAATATGATCTATACCTTGTTATCGGACATGCAAAAGTTCATTGCGTAATTCAGACGCCATTTTGAGGTTATTTTGGGAGCTCACTTCCTGACGTCACTAACTAAATTCTCGTTATTGCGTTCTTTTATCCTAATATGAAAAAACAAAAAAAAAAAACAAAAAAAACATAAGAAGCAATTCTATTACGATCAACACCTTCTCCGACATTTTGCTTGGTTTTTCGCTTTTACGAATAATCAACCCTTTTAAGTTATTTAATGCCGACTCCAAATTTGTTCTACGTGTATCATTGTATGCTATACAATTAATAGAAGAAAAGTTACTATTTTACTTGCAGCTGATGAAAAATTATCCATGACAATATGTTTCGCTATCTCTGGTTTAATCAAATTTTGCATTGTCACAAGGAAGTACTTTCCACTGATTCCGGTTTTTATTATCTAATTAAGAGAACTATGATAACAGAATATTCTTTTCATTATTTGAGTATGTTGTATATTTTTAGATAGAGTGATGTAATTCTCGATTGATTAACTGTGTTTAACTGTATCGCATATATACTCGAGAGTCAAACCAATGATAAGAATAATCTACTGTCATATCCCTACTGATTAAGTTGATTATAACGTGTAGTCGTTGCCATTATATCTAATTTAAACTGATCATAGCCAATTCCGTGTGCTTCGATTGTATCCATTAAGCCGATAACAACCATGTATGTAAATTCACAATGTAATTTTGGTTACAGATAGAAAATACATCTCCATTATAATACAATACCAATGATATTTACAGTAGAGTAACACGTTTTCTCGGCCAAGCCTGTGACACTAAATATAAGAAAGAACGCCGTTCCTCAAAAGTAAATTAATCCAGTGTTCTCGCTTGACACGACGAAAAAGGAAACACTGAATGGCCGCCTTACGCATGCGCAGTGTGTAATCATTCGGTGGTGGAGAAACAAATTAGATTGTACGACAAAGGATTGGTCTCGAGAAATCTTAATTATATATTTACAAATGGCATGTGTACCTCACGCAATTGTACTAGAAAAAGATGACTTCGGAATCATTTATGTTTAATATAATCGAACTAACAGATGGAAATAGATTGGGAGCACTTGTACTAAATCTTATTTCGGATTCTATTTAGATATTTGTTGCCTCTAACGTTGGATAAACAGTAATAATAATAGAATAGAAATTTTCTGACGTAAAAGAATACGATGTCAAGTAACCGGTATTATAATACGAGGAGCGTTCAATAAGTAATACCCCTGATCCCCTTACAGTGGTCTGATCTAGCTAAAATGTTGCATGTTCAAGGATTTATATCTCTATAGGTTATGTTGCAAATTACAGCTCTTAATTAATAGTGGTTTCTGATTTACAGGCGTTTGAACTCAATCAGATGTGAACTGGAGTTTGTTTAGTGTAGCGCAGTGATCCGGTTTTTGCATTTGAAAAGAAGCACATCACATGATTGATGAAATAAAGAAACGTTTGGTAATCATGTCGCATCATATAATTTTGTAAAACGCTAGCATCAGGAATTCAAACATGGTCTGAAATCCGTGGAAATAACTGCCAGCAACGTTGAGACTGCTATTTTGGAAGATCGTCCCCTGACTATTCGTCAAATGGCACAAAACGTCAAGATTAATAAGAGGTCTGTGAAAACTATTAGTTATAAGCATTATCATATGCATAAAATGTCTGCCAGATAAATTCCCAGATTATTGACAATTTTCTAAAAGTAAGAACCCGTTAAGTGCTCGTAACTGAGAGGTACCAAGAAAATGAGTCAGTTTTCCTAAGGCTGATTACACACGATAAAACCTGAGTCTATAGCTATGATTCAGAGATCAAGACTCAGCCAATGCAGTGGAAGCACTTGAACTCACCCCTTTCAAAGAAGGCAAGGGTGCATCTTTTCGCTGACAAGGTCATGCTATCAGTATTCCGAGACTAGACAAGAGAATTGATGACAGACTTTCTGGTAAAGGGCACCACAGTTACAGTAACCTATTATGTTCAATTTTAGATAAAATTAAGAGAAATTAAGAGAAGCTATTAAAATCAAGAGGCTGGGCAAGATCAGTAAATGTACCCCCCCCCCCTGCAAGACAACGAGACTGAGAGTATAACTGATAAGTCATCAGAGGAATGTATCCTTTCTTTATTTGGCGTTTATAAGACCATGCGCTTCGACTGCATAACTGGACAAAAAACCAAGACTGGAAACAAGCCAGGTAATGAGATAACAGAATACTCTGAAAATGTGGCCTGAACCACACAATAAACTAGTGTGTTAAGCAAGTAAAAAAAAATCAAAAGGTATGTTTTATTATCAAACTTCTTTATTCTTATAAAAAAAATGGATAAATCTGTTTACTTATAAAAAATCAAATAGTTGCGTCTTTAATTTTTGAGGAGGGGGGGGGAAAGAGAGATGACTAGTGAATTTATTAATCTGCAGAATGAGAACTAGATTATTTCTTTTGCATGAACAGGTAAATTGCGTGACTTTTAATTTATTATATAACTAGCATGGGTGCCCGGCGTTGCCCGGGTGTTTGGATGTGTATGTTGAGCAAAAAAAAAAAAGTGGTAGTAGGAAGGCAGGCTCGAATCCGTATCGCAAAGGAGGAAAAGAACGAGGTAAAACCTAACGTTTGTACTGTTACGACCACCGCTAAATCGGAAGATACATTTTTTAAAATTAAGGCTAGACAATCTAAAGGAGAGGATAACTTTAAAAAATATCGGCGAAAAAAATGCTCCCCCCTGTAGAAAAGTGCCTAGTTGAAGAGGAAGATATAAATGTTTTTAGCCAATTTTTCGATATTTGTCGTAGTAAAGGTCGAACTTTAAAACGATACTGATCTTGGTATAATCCGTCGCCTCTATTGAAAGTTTAAGGCAGACATGCAAACATACATACATACATACATACATACATACATACATTTATATATTGGTAACTAAAAATTTTCGACCCAAACTGATGAAAAAGCTTGCCCCATCTCTGAATACCCTTTATGTAAAATTTAAAATATTTAGACCAGAAATTGTCTGAGTTATTTGGAAGAGACCGCAGAGGTCAATTTTTTTAAAACTTTGACCCCTATTATGACCCCCTTAAAATTTATAGTTTTGGGCTCAAATCAAGTTATTAAGTTAGATCCATGTCCAAGGAACCTATATCTATAATTTCAAGTGCATAGACGCAAAATTGTCGGAGGAGTTTGGTATAGTTCTCAAAGGTCAAATCGTTGAACTTTGACCCCTTAATCGCCAAATTTCTGGCCAAAAACCGATCACATAGATTTTCCCAAATCTCAGTACTCTGTATATCAAATTTCGAGTCCGTAGACTAAAAATTGACAGAGTTATTGCGTAGGGAAATGTACACAGACACACAGATAACACAGACACGTTCACTTTTTAGATATATAGGTATACTAGCATTTCAGCCCGGCGTTGCCCGGCGTTGCCCGGCGTTGCCCGGCGTTGCCCGGGTGTTTGGATGTGTATGCTGAGCAAAAAAAAAAAGTGGTAGTAGGAAGGCAGGCTCAAACCCGTACCGCAAAGGAGGAAAAGAACGAGGTAAAACCTAACGTTTATGCTGTTACGACCACCGCTAAACCGGAAGCGACATTTTTTTAAATTAAGGCTAGACAATCTAAAGGAGAGGATAACTTTCAAACATATCAACGAAAAAAATGACCCCCCCCCTGTAGAAAAGTGCCTAGTTGAAGAGGAAGATATAAATGTTTTAGCCAATTTTTCGATATTTGTCGTAGTAAAGGTCGAACTTTAAAACAATACTGATCTTGGTATAATCCGTCGCCTCTATTGAACGTTTAAGGCAGACATGCAAACAGACATACACACATACATTTATATATATAAATAAAATATAATTATCCACTGACACCTGTTTCGTCGTCCATGACTCATCAGAGTGGCTGAATCTAGCGAGATTCAGCCACTCTGATGAGTTGTGGACGACGAAACACGTGTCAGTGGATAATTATATTTTTAAATAATATATGTGCCGCTCCCCATTAAGGGGGTACCAGATTGGTCAATGGGAAAATTATTCCCAACAAGCATTTAGGTAAAATGCACTTTCGTAAAAATACTTGAATTCATTCAAAAAAGTATCGTTAACAAAAACAAATAAACACATCTATATAGATGCATAAATATATATGGAAACAATTCTGTGTTTACTGTAAGCTTTTTACGCAAATATTACGCAAGTATAAATCATGTAGAATATCTGCATGAATATAATTACACGTAATAGTTCACTAAAGATGATCATCCCACAAGAAAACCGAAAAAACTAAAAGGGAATCAATTAAAATGAATGTTTAAAAGAATATGCAAATTAGCTAGATCTTTTGCTAGTGAATTCAATTCCAAACCCATATATAAGAAAATTGTATTTTCTTTTTAAATAAGTAGAAAAGATCGTTTTTAATATGAATATCAATACATACAAAAGAAAAACGAGTTTATAGGAGTATAGATAGATTATAAAGTAATAGTTAATCTAAGTACGATAATATCTGGCGAAACCATCTTATGTTACATAGTTGTAAAATGTGACTCTAACGTAGAATATTATTTTCAAAATACATCGGTTTTGAACTTAAATAGATTCTTTATTTTTCATGATATCTTTCTGTAAGTTTAACACAATCTGACAAAGGCATTGAGAAGTTAAGAAAACCATATGAAATTCAAAGAATCTTTATTTATAGAAAATAATGTATTTTAAATATTTTTCATTTTCAGTTTCGCATATGTTTCTAGACTTGAGTAGCCTCGACTTTTCTTGTGGGGATATCTTAAAGAAAGAGTCTATATTCACAAACCCACAAGCCTGCAGGAATTAAAGGAAAACGTCAGGAAGGAATTAACGGAGTTAAATCGCAACCCAGAGATTCTGCAATCTGTCATGAATAACGTTTTGGAAAGAGCACAAATATGCGAAGCTGAAAATAGGCAACATTTAAAAGACATTATTTTTCATATAATTTGCAATATAATTTTTGTATAATCTTGAAAATTATATTTTTTAAAGCAGGAACATAGAAAAATAATTAAATTAAAAATGGTAAAGATTAGACAAACGCTTACAATATAAATATACCGATGCACATCTGGGAGAAAAAGAAAAATAGCACGCCCTACCTTCCTTTAACTAAATGACGTTATTTTCAGACAGTCTTTCGACTGTCTGAAATTTTGGACTTCCGTATAATCCATAAGACTAAGACTTTGTTTTCTTTTCGTTGAACGAAGCGAGAATTTCTTGCTTTTGGGAGCTAATTAAACTATTTTTTGTACAAACAAGGTATTTTTTATTATCATTATAAAATTCAATATCTTGGGACTTTACTAACTATCTTTGAAATAGACACAGAAAACTGATATTATCTTTCAAAGGATTTTTACAATAAATTTATTTAATTTCAACATTTAGCTGAATTAGTTAGCTCGCCGTGAAAACTTTTTCATTATAATATTTTTCACGTGTACAAATATTTTTTTCTTGTTAGAAATTAACTTTAGTATTTAATTGTTCAAATACAGAAAGTATTCGGAAACTACAAAAAATTATGATAAATCGGCCTTTCTGGTTTTGAATTAGTCTTTCAAACTATTTCCCCCTATCTTTATTCCACCATTTTTGCTCGTACCTAATAGATAGTGACACTGCACGAGCTTCCTCATTGAGGAGTGTCACTGCACACGTCCTCTCTAAGCTAAAAAAAAGAGTGAGTGTGAGAGAAGAAAAATAGACACACACACACACACACACACACACACACACATATATATATATATATATATATAGAGAGAGAGAGAGACAAACAGACTGACAAATACATAGATAGACATGTAAACAGATAGGGAGATGAAATATACAGACAGACAAAAAACAGACAAGTAGATAGATGGATGGATAGATAGATTGATAGATAGATCGATCGATCGATATATATTGTTATCTGTTTTGATACATTAGCCATACTCATGATTAAATGCCTGAAAATTTGGTACAAACCTGTCCTCGCAGCAGCCTGTAGTGTCCGGTGCAAAAAAAAAAAAAAAAAGAATAAATGCAAATGAGATGCTTCCGGTTTAAATATAAAAGGTCTGTTTTTCTGAAACTGTGTTGATTTGGAGTTGCATTCTGGAGCAACAAATCTTGGCAGCAGTGTTTCATATTTAACCCTGGAAATTGTTAGAAGTGCAGCATAGATGACACTTGATCATGTGCGAACTTCTCCTATTAGGCTGAATCGTTGAACACGTTCTCTCTAATTTGAGAGAAAGAGATAGATAGATAGATAGATACATACATACATACATAGAGAGAGAGAGAGAGAGAGAGAGAGAGAGAGAGAGAGAGAGAGAGAGAGAGAAATAGAAAGGGAAAGTAGGAAGAGCGAGAATTGCTTTCGTAACTCCACTTCGTATCAATCTCGCATGCTTGACCTTTGAATTTTTCCACTCAAATAAGAACCTCCTTATGTAACGCAATGATTCTGATTAAATGCGAAAAATACGTAATCGGATATTTGTAAGGTCCACACCTCTTTAACGGCGGCCGATAGAATAATGCGAAATACGAGTTTTCGCGGGAATGTAATTACGTGAATAGATATTTACACAGAAGAGGCACGTTACGAAGGTAATGTAAATGTTGTTTGCAGGATAAAGAAAAAAAAATAGGCAAAAGGGAAAGAGATGCGATAAATCAAAAGTGATATGTCAGCGAAACATTTATTATATAACAAATAAAAAGACGATACAATCTTTTAGGGACACTAAACCGAGAAACCTGCATCAATATTCGAATAAACAAAAGAAAAAATATCTATGAATTTAATGATATTATAACATAGAACCTAAACGACACTTCACGAAACCATACATAAACGCTTGAATGATCTCGATAATAATAATAATAATAATAATAATAATAATAATAATAGTTTTTTTTACAAAGGAGTTACCACTTATCAAGGCCTGGAGGCCACTCGAGGATAAGGGTTAATGAGTATACATTATTCAATGTGATTATGGCGTAGTAAACATAAGCAGTGGGAATTTTGTAAATTGGATTACTTAGGGGGGCGGTTCATCAAGAACTTCTTTACGTTGGACTTGAAGACAATCAGATTGTAGTCAGCTGGAAAGCAAGCAATCAGAAGAGGGTTCCGCAGGCGTGCAGTTCTAAGAAAGAAGCTTTGTTCATGGAATCTACATTTAGGCACAGACAAAGAGTGTGGGTAATTATGTATAGTGGTTTTCGCTAGATGAGTGTTTTTCGTGAAACTTTGGCGAGGGTAAGACCGGATGTCGTAAAAGTCCTGTCAGATCGTTGATTTTGCTGTTCTAGCTGACCACAGGGTGAATATCAAAGAAAAGGAAAAGTGGAGCTAATACACAGAGCTAGCCAGAGAGCTGGACGGCTGGACAGCTCGACGGATGGCGGATGGCGGATGGCGGAGGCTCAGTGGTGATTAGACTGATTTTGATGTTATGGGACGTCATGTTGGTGATGTCCTCCAAATGAAGTAGTCTAGTGGATTCAGGTCGGGGTAGGAGGAGGCCAGTGAGAGAAGGGTACAAAGTCGTAGCACTGCTTCTGAAGCCAAGTATGGGTCTCTTTGACTTGTGGGTCGGGGCCGTCCTGCTGCCACAGCCAGGGTCTGCAGCGGCCACCTAATTACACTAGGGGTCACCACACTTGAGTACATTCAGGTACACTTTGGTGTTGAGTTTCAAGTCGACTTCAAGGATGTGAGGTTTCAGGATATGGTCCTCACTTAAAACCACACCAAACACCATAAACGTGGCTGTTTTCATCATTCGGAGTACGTTCTTGTTTTTCGTGACAATCCACCAATACATTTCGCGGGTTCTGGCAATGGTCCTGTTGTCATAACTTTGATGGATAGAGAGTATAATTTGTACAGCGGCGCATCTCCAATCTCGCTCGCTGAACATTGTGCCACTTTCAAACATAGAAGAAGGCTCCTATCGCTTGTGATATTACACAACTGGCCAACTAGTAGATGGTCTGCAAAAAACAAAAACAAAAAAACAAAAACAAAAAACAAAACAAAAAAAAAACAAACAAACAAAAAAACCGTTTTCATCAACGGAAATGGAATCATGTTATCTTTTCTATTGCAACAATTTTATCGTTTCACCCCGTAGAATTGTACTTACAATGAATTTCGTAAAGATTCCAGTACTTTACGCATGTTTCTAATGTTATATATTAGGAGCCTATGTAAATAGTGATTAAATCAGCTAGTATAAAGTTTGACATGGGCATATTGAGTACATGTCATGATAACCTAAAGTTGAAGTCGCATAATCCAGTGGTAACATTAGCACCTTTGACACCATATGATTGATACAGCTTAAGAAATTCAGTTCTCCAAGCTGTACTTCATCCGTTGCACAAACCTGGGAGATAAAGAGTCAATATGCGCCAAGCGGAAGAGTTGTCGAAAGGTGAGCTGAACTTATTTTATGTTATCAGTGTATTAAGTTCCTGCACGTGTGTGTGTATGTGTGTGCGTGCGCGCGTGTATGTGCGCGCGATGGTGTAACTGTCCTGAAGCATAATCATTGATTAGGTTGTAATTTAAATTTAGATTTTAAATAAATTGCGAAGTCAATAATGTGATATGATAATTATGTTATGACAATTATATCAAGACCTTAGGTCAACCGGCTTCAGATTAAACACCTGTTACCCGTCCTCGCTTAGAGACAGACACGTCATGTGTCTATTAATCGGGCTAGAGAATTAATTAGTCAATTAGAATATTGGTAGAGACTGATTTCTTAATAAAATGAACTTAACTAATAATAACATTCATTTTTTTTCTACGTATACTATTTACAAAGCAACTAATATTACTACTACTACTACTTCCTTCTACTACTACTACTATTTGCAATAAAAATGATAATCACTATAACAATAATAGGAAGATCAGCAGACGAGCTCAAAGGAGACTGAAATTACGAGAAATCTCATAAACTTCCACATTCGAAAATATCTATGCTGGCACCAACCTTGTCTCTGATACCATACAAACTGTCTGTGAAAAGTCAAGGGTAATCAAATGATCGAAAGAAACACCAAGCAGACCTCTACTGAAAGAGTATGGAGAGTACTGACCCTTTGAAGAGGCTTATTGTCATCATAATTCCAGTGAATTTTCCTTTGCCAGCCCATCGAGAAATCAAAGATTTGTAAGGTTTATCGAAAGTAGACGGAGAGTGTTGGAAATCTCGGGAAACTTGTCCTTGTTCATATTTCGGGAATATAACTTGGTATTGTCAGTGAGAAATCTCTGCAAATGATTTATCAGAAAACTCCTAGACAGTGCTGGAAATCTCGGAAAATATGTTGTAAGCCCGACTAGAGGGAGCGCCACCTGTTATTGTCAGTGAGTTATGACTGATACTTTCTAAAAACTCTTTGTGTGTAAATAATATTGACAAAAAGACACAACCAAAAGAACTGAGACATCAAAAGTGAAAATGGACTCTCCCTTTCCTGTTCCTCCTCCTCTATTCTTCACCTCCCCCAAAACTGGCGTTAGCACGACTTGCACCGCACCAAATAGCCGAAAGGTCAAAGAGGATAAAAAGACCGAGGAAAGAAAGCACAAACCAGACCTCCCTTGGATGAGTGCGAAGAGAATTGGAACCCTGAGGAGGCTTATTGCTACTCAAATCCCAGTGGAGCCTAATGACCGCTACCAAAGAGAAATCAATAGTAAACAGTTGTTGCGATAACGCAAATTAAATTGCATATGGTATCGAAAGAGTTGAAGAATTACTGTAAATTTGTGGAGACTTATCGTTACTCAGACTCCAGGGAACACCACAAGTTGTTCCTAAAGAGAATTCTTTTGATTGTAGCCTGCGCGACAACTCCTATTGCCTAAATAATAATAACTTAATAACTTAATGTATGCAAGTGCCAGGAACGGTAAGTATGAAATTTAAAATCAGAGAAAAGTTGATGAAAAAAGGGCCGACAAAAACTGGATAAGAATTAAGGCACGAAACCCAGTTCAACTAACTTAAAAAATAAGTCAAAGCGATAAACAAGATGAACGCAAACAGAAGAGCATGGCAAACTAGAAATGTGACTGGCAGTGAAGAAGCTAAACAAGAAACATGACGAACTGGAGCAAAAAAGAGTAGTAAAAGGGAGATCGATACAGATACAAATAAGAACTGTCCAAGAAAACATTACAATCTTATTGTCTTCACGTTCAACAAGTTCTTGATGAACCGTCCCCCCCCCTAAGCAATCCAATTTACAAAATTCCCACTACTTGTATTTACTACACTATAATCACATTGACTAATGTATATCCATTAACCCTTATCCTCGAGTGGTCTACGAGTCTTGATAAGTGGTGATTCATGTGTAAGAAAAAGACCTTTGAAACGGTGAAAGCGAATTCTATCAAAATCTATACGGAAGAAAAACAAAAGCAGAACAACCGGATTCGACAGAAATAAACCTCTACTGGAGCAAGATATGAAAAGAGCAACACGATCACAATAGAATCGTTAAATAGCTTAAAGACATGAAAAAAAGTTACAGCAAATCGAAGAAGGGACAGCGAAAAAAAAATCAGCAAGGAAACCCTCAAGTAACTCGAAGAAAAATGGCAAATTATAGAGCACCAGGTCACGACGGAATACACGCAAACTGATTTAAATATCATGGCACAATATAAAAGGCTAATTTAAAACCTGAAATAGTGCATCCATGAAGCAGACATGCCAGAATCGATAAACAAAAGTAGAACAATACTGAGACAAAAATACACAATAAAAGGGAACCGCCCCCACCAACTTCAAGCCTATAATGTGGAAAATCTTGAGCGCAAAATTGAGAGAACAAACTTATCACTTCCTTAATAATTGTGGACTTCTTTCTTTTTCTTTTTTTTTAAATTCAATTTTCATCCCAAACAAGTCACAGTGCCACTTTGAAGTAGGGAGCTACCATTGGGGACATAAGTTGCAGGTGTATTATGAAGGGAGATGAGTGGCAAGATGTCTGTTCACATTACACTTGAACTTCTGCATGTCAGTACAGTTGGGAAAGCAGAATCCCGGATGCGAGTTCCAAAGTCTATCAGTTCTGGGGAAGAAACTACTGGAGTAGAAGCACTTCTTACACCTAGGGATCTCTACTGTGAAGGGGTGGGATTTAGTTGCTTGTCGTGTTTGTCGAGGTATTCACGTTGAGGGAGTACAAGTGCTTGTAGTTCGTTAGAGCATTCACCATTAAAGTACTTGTAGAACAGGCAGAGGGATGCAACATTTCGCCGATGGGACAGAGGATGAAGCTTAGATATGATGCCTAAATGACAGTTCAGGACATATCAGGTTTGCGACTCTCTTTTAAACCCTGTCCAGGACTGAGATACAAGTAGAAGATGCACCAGCCCAAATGTGACAACAGTACCCCATACATGGGCGAATGGTGGCCTTATAGAGGTACAGGATATTTCCAGGCATTAGCAGTTTTCTTGCACGGTAGAGAGAGCCCACCTTTTTCGCAGCAGCCTTGGCAATGCTCTCAATGTATCTATTCCAGTTCATATTCCCTGTAAATGTTAGGCTAAGGAGTTTAAAGGAAGTACTTTCGGGTAATGTGTTCTTGGCCATTGCTATTGGTGGTAGGGAAGGTTTTATGTAATTATTGAAGGAAATAAGTTTAGTCTTGGCAGCATTAAATGTGCCCATCCATTTTTGTCCCCATTCCACTTCAGATTTGAGGTCATCCTCTAGTGTTTCTGCCATTTCCTTAGATATGTGTTCATTTGTTTTCTCCTCGTACCTGTTATTGAGAGTGGTGTCATCAGCAAATATACGCATCTCAGGAACAATTTTATCAGGAATAGGAACAGAAAGGATGCCAAAAATGAAAAAGAGGAACACATAATCTCATATAATAACAAATAGATAAAAATATCCTGAAGGAGGTAAAAAGACGAAAAAGAATAAAGCCATATCATAGATCGACTCTAAGAAAGCGCCCTACAGCATGTATAATAGGATGCCTGAGAATAAAGTACAAATTACCAGGCAAGATTATCGATTTGATTGAAAAAACACTAAAGACATGAAACCTTGAACTGACAGCTCACGGACAATACATAACTGGGATAAAAATACAAAGAGGTACCAACAATATTAGAAAGTGCAAAGTTGGATACAAGTTTACTAATACAGATGAAAGAATGAATTACCTAATGCATACGGATAACCTGAAACTTTTTGCAAAACTCAAAAAGGAATTACAGACACTAATAAACAACCAGAATCTGTAACTAGGATATTAAAATGGAATTCGGTATGAAAAAATGAAAAGTGTGGAGGAAAAAAATGGAGGCAACGGAAGATATGGAACTAAATAACTAAACGACGCAAGAGAACAAATTGAACTTGACACCTACAAGTATTTTGGAAGTTTCGGAAGCAGGCACTATACAAGCAGCAAAAGTGAAATATGAAATTGGAAAGGAATACCATAATAAGAACGAGAAAACTCTTATGAACTAAACTATATAGTAGAAACTTAATCAAACGTAAAAACAATAGACAGTATCATTGGTATGATCTTTTATAGGTGGTACTAAAGAAGAACTGAGGCATCTCGACTAAAAAATCAGGAAACCTCTGATCATACACAATACAATAAATCCAGAAAGATGAAGCTGACCAACTCTACGTGAAAAGGAAAGGCGGGGGTGGGGTTAGAGAGCTGCTTTGTATAGAAGACTGTGTGATTGACACAAAAAGGATTATAAATAATACATAATGCAGAACACAGAAATGATAATTACTACAGTAAGAGACACTGAAACAAAAAAAAAAACAAAAACGATCAAGATAGAAAACAGAGATTCAAAGGAGAAGACGAAAGAAGAAAATGAGCAGAGAAACAGCTACACAGACAATTCATAAGGATAAAAATGATGAGATTCACAAACATAATTGGACGTAACTACAAAAAGGACACCTAAGGGAATAAAATGAATCCATAATAACATCTGCACAAGATAACGCGATTAAAACAAACTACATCAAAGCAAGTATCAACGAAACACAATAAAATAGCAAATGCAGACACTGTGGAAAAGAGACAAACCGATAAACGACATAATAAACGAATGCGGTGAAATAGTCAAAAAAGAAGTAAAGGATAGACACGATCTAGCGATGGAAGGCAGTGCACTAGGAATTATGCAAACAACTGCATCTTTAACACTCAGACAAATGGTACAAACACAAACCAGCAGCAAAAAACAATAATCACAAAATCTTATGAGACATACACGTACAAACAGATAAAACCACTAAAGCAAAGAACACAAGATGTCATAATAGTTAACAAGAAGGAAAAGTTCTACTAGATCCTAAAGTTCGCCGTCCAGCAGTTCACATGGTGAATATCAAGGAGACGGAGACGTGGAGCAAATACACGGAACTGGCCAAAGAGTTGAAACGGATAGGGAAGATGAATAAAGTAAAAATAACACCAATAATATAGGAGCACTAGGAAAATCCCTAAAAAATTCTGAAAAAATAATGGGAGAAATTAGAATCAAAGGGATGGACGAGAAGATAAACCGAATAACAATTATCTAAACGGCTGAAATAGTAAGGAAAACCTTTGAATGCATAAATTAATATACATGAACTACAATCACTAAGTGGATATATAGAAACTACAGCAGAAACAAAAAAACAAAACTATTGAGAAACACTACATGGAATCAAGAAAACTGAAGCAGTATAATCGAAAGTTCCCCTACTTAAAACAATAGTAGTGTCAGCATCAATTGCAGCCACACAAAAAAATCGTGAAGGGTCAAAGAGGATGAAAAGACCTAGGAGAGAAATGACTTACAAGATCCCCTCTAGATAAGTGCCAAGAAGACTGGAACCATGAGTAAGTTTTTTGTCATGTAATTTTAGTGAAGGTCAATAGTCGTTGCCAGGGAGTAATCGATGGCAAACGACTGTTGCGATAATGCATATTCATTTGCCAATGTTATCGAAAGAGGTGGAGAGTATAGGAAATCTGGAGAGACTTGTTGTAAACTAGAATCCAGGAAACACCACAGTTTGTTGACGGAGAGAAATCTTTGATGTGAAAGATTCTCGTGAGTAAAACTGCAAAAAAAGAACTGGCGAGATTGAAATCAGAGGGATTGCAGAGAAGATACAACGGATTTCAATAATCAAAACTGCAGAAACATTAAGGAAAACCCTTGAATATGGAGTAACAGCACACATAAACTACACACCAACTGGATACAGAAACAGTTACAGATGCAACACGAAAAGGAACATCATATGGAATCATGAAAACTGAAACTGTATAATTGTAAGATACTCCTCCTTTTTTTCTGTGAGTGTAATCATAAATGGACACCACATCAAATAATGAGGAAAGAAAGCACTAGCCAGACCTTCTACACGATGAGTGCAAAAGAGACTGGCACCTTGGGGAGACTTATTGCCACTCGAATTCCAGTGAAGACCAATGAACGTCACCAACGAGAAATCAATGGTAAGCAAACTAGCCCAAAATGGATATAAAAATAGACACAATAAAGTAGAGAAAACATTACATTGGCAATTATGCAAAAAATTGCATTTTGAACACACAGACAAATGGTACAAAACAAACCGGCAGCAGTACTGGAAAATGAAAGTCACAAGATTCTATGGGACATGAATATAACAACAGATAAACTCATTCAAGCCAGAAGACCGGATATCATAATAGTTAACAGGAAGAAAAAGTCCAGTCAGGGAGGAAAAGAGGAATGGAAATTCGTATGAAATATATATACAAATATATAAAATATATGTACATACTTGTACATACTTGTACATATATTTTATATTATTGTATATATATTTCACATAAATTTGCATTCGCATTTTCTTCCCTTTTATTTCGTACATCTCCGAGTTATTGCTCCTGCGTGACAATTTAATTTGTCTTTTGCATCTTTGATAACCAATGATTAATTCCTGATGAATTTGTTGGTAAAAGGGACCGTTCGTATATTATTTTCAAAGCGCTGTATAGTTTTTGTACCATTAAAAAGTTATTTAAATTCCTGCAGAATCGGTGCAACAATACTCAGATCAAAGAAATGAACTGTTTTTCGCGTTTAAAGAGTAAAATTAGGTTGATAAGATTATCTATTCTTTTCTTTTGGTCTTTTCTGTAAGAAAACGTTTCTCCATTCTCATAATATATAGTAAACGATGTTTTGCTTCCAAAGTTACACCTACTCTTATAATTGAACGGGCTTTCATCCAAGGTGAAATAAATAAATTAAGCAGACAACTTTATTCTTACATTGATTCTAAGTCTGCCTTTCTTTTCCGAACAAAGCGCTCCTTAATTTTCTTTGATTTCTTTCGATTCTCCAAATATTTGGCAAACCGTGGACCATTCTCTGGCCAACGTATTTCCCGAAAGCTTAATAAGCAACTAGATTTGCTTATTCACTTTTCATTTAAGCGCGACTGTGATGCTGAAGGCAACTATATTTTTAATGATTCTAATAATGTGGTTTTAAAAAGTTGAGACTGCAGTGTTGTTTAAGGGGTTGAATTTCTGTGTTGACCCACATATATTAATGAAGAAAAAATACTTGCAGTATTAGAAGTGTCATTTTCCCAACTTAAGCATTATAGTCCTATCTCGCCTGATCATGTAACAACTGTTAAGACTATGTCTAAAAACTTGGCATTTCGTTATTTCAATTCGTTTATTGATTCAGGTGATTTTATTTTTTTCCATCAAAACCATTAAGTCATTGAAATCGAATAAAAATGTTTATATGTGCAAATCTAGCGTCGTCATCCTAAATCGTGTAGATTATGTGGCGAAAATGTTAGTTATTTTGAATGATGTAGGAAAGTTTGTTTGCATTGGCTCTTCTGAAACATGCGGCAATACTAATAAGAATGAAATTAAGATCCAGAAGTACCTTCTATACTTTTATAAGAAAGGATATTTTTCCAGAGAGATCTATGACACAATAAGGCCTTCTGGTTCATTAAGGCCTAAACTTTATTGCCTTCCTAAAATACAGAAAGAAGCTATCCCACTTAGACCTATTTTGTCTTTGGCTGAGTATGCCCAACACTCCCTAGCATAGAAACTAGCTATTGATTATTATAAAACCAGTTCATGCTCTGTACATTAAATATTGCATTACCTATTCATTCGAGTTGGTTGCAATCTAGTTCTACAAACAACTTCATGTGTTCATTCGACGTTTCCAGCCTATTTACCAATGTCCAGCTACAGGAGACCATTGGTATTTGTGCAGACACACTTTATAATAGCAATCTTACCCCCACCTTTTCCTAAGAATATATTTGTTGAACTCATGTTGATATGTACTAAGTCATTGGATTTCAGCTTGGATAATATTATGTACAGCCAGATCTACGGGGTTCAGATTGGAAGCTCCTTGGATCCTGTATTAGCAGATATATTTGTAGGATCATATGAGTCAACACTGTTTAGTGATATATTGAAGCCCTCAATATATTTTAGATAGATCGATGACACTTTTGAAACCTTTGCTTCCGAGAGTGAAGCAACAATTTTCTTCGATAATCTCAATTCTCTCCACACAGTATTATCACTTACGATGGAGAAAGAAAATGAAGGTTACTTACCTCCCCTAGATGTTTTGATTGAACGTAGTAAGAATTCTTTTCTTACTACAGTTTATTGCAAACCGACTTTTACCGGTCTTTATCTGGATTTGCACCCATTTGTGTCTATCTCTAGAAAAATAGGACTTATTAAGACATTAGTATATCAAGCTCTCAGAATTTGTTCTTCTAACAAACTCGAATACAAATTGAATACTGTCAAAGAAATTTTCATTTGTAATGGTTATCTAGAGAATTTAGTTAATTATATTATTAATAATCAAGTGGAAAATACAATTCTCCTATAGCCATGGCTCGTCCAAGAGTCTTGTTTATTTAAAACTACCTTGGATTAGAGTTGATGGTTAATTGCTGGGCAGACGTATTATTAAGTCTGCAACAAATTGTTGTCCGTCTGTCGTATTACGGTTGGTTTTCGGTGTAAGATCTGCATTCCCACTGTTCAGGAGAGAAGCTTTGCCCCACATCACGGAAAGTAATGTTATTTATGAATTTAATTGCTAGTGCGCTGCTGGCCATGTGGATCGAACCTCCTTGAACTTGCAGACATACATCAACCAACATATACCGGCAGAAATTAGATTAGGCAAGCCACGTTGTTTTCGTCCTTCTGCCTTGGCCTTCTGCTTTTGAATCTGTTATTGACCAGAATCTAATTGAAAATACAGCTTGTGCCAATGCCTATAGAATGGTTTGTTTCAGAATATTGCACCGGGCTGACTTTCAAAATCATTTAAAGATTTTGGAGTCAGTCTCAACTCTTTCACGCAAGCCGTCGCTCTTCCGACAGAAAGAATTCGTTAAATCATTAGACATTCTAGGAGATATATCTTAATTGTTCTCATACCCCATCCATCTCAATTATACATATATTTTATGTTATCGTATATATGTTTCAAAACGAATCCCCCTTCGCCTTTTTCTTCCCTTTTTTCGTATATTTCCGAGTATTTGCTATTGTGTAACAATTTAATTAATTCTACAAAGTAAGGTATAAAATTTTAATTTAAATTGAATAAAAAAATTACCTTGAACTTATTTTATGTAATGTACATTTTGTTGCAATTTAAAAACATTATCATTCATCTAGCAATTAATGATATAGATATAAAATTTTCAATGATTTTATTTTAAAAGTGCAACCGAATGTACATTACATAAAATAAATCCAAGGTAATTTTTTGGTTCAATTTAAATTAAATTTTTATACCCTACTTTGTAAAATTTATAAAAGTGCACTTTGAAGATAAATAAATTTCAAATTGAATCTTGTACCTTTATTTTTAAAGCCTATAGTAAAAACATTTTGTTCAACAATTTTCATGTCTTGGATGAAATGCTTTTCTAACTTGTGCATTAGTGCAGCTACTTATTCAGTGGCCATTATGTACGTTTTTCTTAAAATTATATTCCATTATGAAGTATGCAACAGAAAGAGAGAAACGTTTTGTGTCATATTTACCAAGTACAAGTGCGTACGAATGCAATGGCCAGTTGACAAGTCCATTTCGTTAAATTATTTTTCATCAAATCTTTCTCTCGGTAAATTGATCGTATCGTTTGCGAACGTTTCTCGGGTGTCAGTTTTTTCATGAAAAATTGCTAAACGAAGATGAACTAAACTAGTCTCTATTTTATGGTTATGGTTTCGTATTTGTGAAAAAATTAGTTGACGGGGAGTACAGATCGACACCGGATTATCTCCCTTTCCATCACAAACATTTTTAAGGGTGTACAATGTTTGTAAATATTTTAGTATTCTTTGAGTTAGTCTCTATTTTATGGTTATTATTTTGTATTTGTGAAAAAAAAATGATTGACAAAGGGGAGGCAACTCTAATAAAAATCGCAAAGGGTTATCTCATTTCTATCGCTGAAATTTTAAGGGGGTACAATGTTTGTTTGTTTTTTCTCCACTTAGAGGCTTGCACAAATAGCACTGAAGATGAGAACAATAGTACGATCAATACAAGTAATTTAAACAATCAGTCCCCATGTAAAAAAATCAGAACCTTAAAAGTTTTTAAGTTATCGACATTTTCATGCCAAAAATACTCCATACAATGTGGAGAAGTAAGGCTACGATAAGAGTTTGGCCCATCCTTACGTTGTCAGACCTGGGTATGCCGTCTCAGTGTTGTTATGTATGTATTCCTCTGGCGATAAAAGGTTATACAACATGCAATATTTTCAATTACTTTATATGAAATGTTATAAAGTGATAATGAAAAATATGAGTGCCTTAGACTAATTCCACACTGTTTCAAGTAAAATCGACTAAAAAGTAAATAGATTAATTTAATCAAAGCGCCCTTTTATTTGTTTATAGAAAAATGATAAAAATATATTCTTATATGAAAAACGAGCACTGTATCAAACTTTGAACTTTTCTATGCATCTGCAATGAAAAAAAAACATATGTTGCAAGCAAAGTCTTATCGCAACGAATTCAGGTATGAAGAACTCGTAAAAAAATATTTTTCCTAGATAAGATTCTAATTTGAAACACCGAAAACAAAAAGCATTCATCGCATTACAATTTCTGCAAGGACACATTTTTTTCTATTTATCAGGAACAACACTCTTACACGTAATATCGCCAACTTGGATTACGTACACATCGTTAATTTACGACACAACTCACAGTCTATCTATGAAGACATGCGCTCCTTTCGTTTACGAATTCTCATTTTAATTAGAACTCAAACATATAAGAATATAAACGCTAATTAATTTAAACCTCATAAAAATTCACAGAACCTAGCTTCGTTTATCTGACATGGATCAGGTTTTATTAATTAATTCTAAATAAGTAACCTGAGCTAAATGCATCTGCTGATAGAAGTAGATGGTGAGGGAGGATATAAAGACACGTTTACTACTACTACTACTACTACTACTACTACTACTACTATTATAAGGTAGATTGATAAAAGTATCGCCCTAAAGAAAACAACACAACAGCTTTATTTTAAAACTTTTATGGGGAAAAAATCAATTCAGGTAATTGATTATGTAGTAGAGCCGACAGCTGTTCATCGTGGCGCAGTGGATACAGATGTTGAATCTCTACGTTTCCAGGTTAGAATTATCTGAAGATAGCGAATTCAATCCCACCCAAAGCCGGCCAGAGGCTTACTTCTATACATGCGAGTGCGTTGTGAGACGACAACAACTATGGATGGCAGTAATTGCTGAAAATGCAGTTACGAGATTCAGAGTTCCTATCCTGTCGCGGTTACCACCTGAGCAATAGTTGGCCGAAACTTCGTGAAACAACAACTAAGAAAGATGAGGATAATAGTCCGCAATAAATAAATACTGTAACCCTGTTTGCTTAAGCAGTTACAACTGTGAAGCAGTTGGCTCTGCTTGATAGACGCAACGTTTTTTGGTCATAGTTTGGATCTCTGCCAGGACTGTTAATCTTGCTTGGATGGTCCTTGCATTAGACAAGCGCTTCTCTCACCCGAACTCTTCCTGTATCAGAGGAGAGGCTATGCCTGTACGTCTGAAAGAGAGAATAGGTGCAGGGGCTGCCACAAAAGAAATCCATGATTATCTCAAGTGCCTTAATGGGGCCCCACTCCATTTGGTGGCTGGTCATTGACTGCCTAGATACCTCATCCGCCCTTTAGTATTACACAGGAGAGACCACACACCCTTGAGAGGTCCAGTGTAGCGCCGGGTACCAGGCCGGTATTAGTGAAGAGGACAACACTACTGGCACATCATGACACAGGTAATACCGGTTTACATTGTACCGGTACCTCACACACACATACATACGCCACACACACACACACACACACACACACACACACACACACACACACACACACACACACACACACACACATACATAGACCCCCCCACACACATATATATATATATAGTTATCCACATACAGTAGTTTCGCTGTTTCAGCGGCTAAACAAGCAACTACCTCAAGCCCTGTCGCCCAAACGACAGCCGGATCTTCTAACTGTTGCGCTATACGGCTGCTGTTATGCAACTACCTCAAGAAAGGATCGAAACCCGATCGCCGAAACGACAGTCGGATCTTCAAACCGTTGTGCTTACGTCTGATATGGTGCTAGTTGGCCGTTGCCCCCCCCCCCAAAAAAAAAGGAGTTCAGCAGCCCTTTGGATGGTTTGTCTTTAATCTTTCTGGAGACTAACCACCCTCCTCACCAAACAAGTCTGGTGGGGGAACCAGTTTAATCGCTGGTGACCCGACCATGAGCCAGTACTAGGTTACATTATACCAGTAGCACATGACATTACCTGACTACTACTACTACTAGTACACACCACCCTTAAAAATTCCTAAACAAATTATGCTTCATCAGTTCTCACACTAATATTCAAAGGAACTCATAGAATTGGTCAAGAATTAAAATGTTCATATATAAATTATTATTTTTCATAAACACTAACCGCTTACTTTTTGAGACGAGCAAATTTCTTTCGGAATTCATTTCCGTGACAGATTGCCGTACCATTTGTCTTCTTGTTTCCTTTATCAATTGAAAGTTTCGAAAAGTAAAATACATTGAAACAAAAACAGAATATACAATGAGCAACCGTCGTAGCACACCTTGCTTGCTACAACATTCATAGTCCACCACCGAGAGTCGTGTCTATTTCTACAGTTATAAAGGGTTTATCTTTAATGCATACGCGAGTCCCCACAGCGGAATCATAGTTAAAAAAAGAAAGTTAGAGAGAGAGAGAGAGAGAGATAGGCAGTCCAATCGGAGGCTTACAACTGCGAACACGTGCTTTTTGAAATATCTTGTCAAGATATGATTAATCAGATTAACATGTTTTGCTAATCCATTTTTTAAATTTCTTATCTCCTCTATTGGCTCTCTTAAAAAAATAATTGCAAAATTGATTTTTATCCACCTTAGTTTCCATTTCGAAGTTCTGAGGAAGCTGGATTTTGAACGAGATCACAACTGAAACACCTGTACGCATATATAGATAATAAAGTTTGTATAAATAAAGACTTTTATTATATATATATATATATATATATATATATATATATATATATATATATATGTATCAGAACAAGTAGTTAATAAAACATGTAAAAGAACACTTTGAAAAAAAGTTAAAAACATTTTTAATTTTAAAAAGGAAGCACTAAATAAGTGGATAGGCCTTAATCTGCGGAGTTTCGAAGAAATAATTTCCTTCTCATCAGAGAGTGGGATTTAGAAAAATGCGGGATCGGATTTTACTTGCAAAAGTATTTGATGATACTACAAGTAAGTCATAGATCTTACTTGGTAACAAAAAGTGAAACAGAGGGAATAGGGTGAAAAAAAAATGATTTCACATGAATGGATAGTCTGTTGAAGGGCAAAATATCCAATAGCGGTAAAATTCAAAAACTCAGAATCCAAAAAAGTTGGTTAAATTTCCACAAGTAATATATATATATATATATATATATATATATATATATATATATATATATATATATATATATACTCCTATAAATTTAGGGTTTTGTGTATTGATATTCATATTAAAAACACTTTTTTCTATTATTTAAAAAAATACAACTTCGTTATACATAGGTTGTGGAAGTGCGTTCATCTACAAAAGATCTAGCTAATTTGCATATTCTTTAAAGCATTCATTTTAATTAATTCCCTATTAGTTTTTCGGTTTTCATATGGGATGATCATCTTTAACTAACTATTACGTTTAATCATATTCATAGAGATATTCTACCTGATTTATACTTGCGTAATATTTGCGTAAACATTTTATAGTAAACACAAGCCTCTTTCTTTGCCTACCAAACACCTCTGTCAGTTTTGCCTACGGACAGGAAACTTAATATAGCGGGTATTTAAACCCATGCGAAACTTTATATTTGGGTTTTAGCCAGAGAAAATCGGTGCAAAAGTGTGAAAATAATATAAAATGAAATTTGCCAGGTGAAGGTCGAACGACGGCATTACGAATACGCATGCGTATATAATAGCTATTAGTTAATTTTTAGCCTTGCAGCAGACGTGTCTTTGAACTCAGTCATTAGCAAAAAAGTAAATCATAAGCTAGACGTTTTGGTTTCGATTATCGGTGGTGGCGCACGAGCGATTAAAAAAAAAACAACTTTTTAAATCATTACTATATACTGGGTCCAATATAATATAATAATAAATACGAAATTTTCATTAATTAAAATATCATATTTAAGCGTATTTTACGACCGAGCAATGCAAGAATCGAACCTACAACAATCTAGATGATAGGTGGCAATTCTAACTACTAAGCTATGGGATCGGCACTCGTAAATGCTATTTACATGTCTTCATATAAAAAATGACGTTCACTTTTGAATTGCGCCATATGTTTGTTCACAACGAATTACGCTAAGTACATAGCTAGCGATATCATTTAATGATTATGCTCTACTGGAAAAGGTTGGCAAATCCTTGTGTTTATATAAATTTCGAAAAGTAACCTTGTAAACTATGAGTTGATAATATTGCTGAATACGAAAGCATATTGTCTAACGCGAACACCTATTTAGAAATCAGATTTATTACTGCGATGCCATAATTCTGAAAGTGTAATTTTTGCTGGCGATACAAAAACAGAAATCTTGAACTTAGTAATAATCCCCGTTTCGCCAGCATTCCCACGAGTTTATTGCAATCTTTTTCCTTCTGATAAATTTTTATTGACGGGTGATATAAAAACGTCTTCTATTATGATTACTGCTTTGTCTAGGCTTCATAAAACCCGTTGCGCGTCTAAGACAATAACTTTAGATTTGTATTTGACTATTTCGCCATCGACCAGTTTCGATTGGTTACGTTGTTTCATTTCTGGGAATGGTTTTATGCAAAGTGACAAACACACATTCGTGATTTTCGTTTGCTGAAGATTATTGAATATGAACATAGATGTGTTGGTGTACTCACATAAGTTGATTTGAATCGAATCCAAAACTTGAAGTAGCTCTATAAAAAAGGCAGCTTATCCGTAACAATATTTATTACTAACTAGCGAGACGTGTAGAAATTCCACAGCGGACACTTTCATATTTAACATATCGATGTTGGCATTCTGTGGATGTTCAGCGTAAATGGAGACGCTCTGATATTATTGTAGCTTTTTTGTTAAAACTGCAAAAGTATGTATCTAAGCTAGCAGAAACGCCCAACGTAGCCCGGTTGTAAAATACGCTTAAATATGATATTTTAATTTATGCCGATTTCGTATATAAAGTCAATTTTCTATCCATTCTTATCTATCTATACTCCTATAAATTCGTTTTTCTTTTGTGTGTATTGATATTCATATTGAAAAGCCTCTTTTCTTATTTAAAAAGAAAATATAATTTTCTTATATATATGGGGTGTGGAATTGCATCCACTAGCAAAAGATCTAGCTAATTTGCATATTCTTTTAAACATTCATTTTAATTAATTCCCTATTAGTTGCTTCGGTTTTCTAATGGGATAATCATCTTTAATGTACTATTACGTGTAATTTTATTCATGCAGATATTCTACATGATTTATACTTGCATAATGTTTGCGTAAAAAGTTTATAGTAAAAACAAAATTGTTTCCATATATATTTATGTATACGTATATATTTTTGTTTAACAAATTTTTCCTATCAAACTCCTCCTAGAGTTTTTGGTCTACAGACATGAAACTTTATATATAAGGTATTTGAATCCATGCAAAACTTTATATTCGCGCTTTAGCCCGGAAAAAGTCGGTGTAAAAGTGTGAAAATTAAAAAAAATTGAAATTTGCCAGGTGAAGGTCGAACGCCGGCATTACGAATGCATAACGCAGTAGCTATTGGTTCATGTTTAAATTTTTAGCCTTGCAGTAAACATGTTTTCATAGCCCAATCATTGACGGCAGAGGCAAAATAAATCGTGAGCTGAACGTTTTGGTTTCGATTCTCGGTGGTGGCGCATGAAACATTTTTTTTATACTTTTTAAATCATTACTATATATTGCATCCAATCTATCTATCTATATATCTGTCTATCTCTATATCTATCCATCTATCTATCTATATCTATCTATATATCTATAAAAGTGAAAGTGTCTGTGTGTCTGTGTACATTTCCCTACGCAATAACTCTGTCAATTTTTAGTCTACAGACTCGAAATTTGATATTCAGGGTACTGAGATTTAGAAAAATCGATGCGATTTGTTTTTGGCCAGAAATTTGGCTGTTAAGGGGTCAAAGTTCAACGATTTGACCTTTGAGAACTCTACCAAACTCCTCCGACAATTTTGGGTCTAAGCATTTGATATTTTAGATATTTGTTCCTTGGACATGGATCTAACTTTATAACTTGATTTGAGCCCAAAACAATAAATATTAAGGGGTCATAATAGGGATCAAAGTTTAAAAGATTGGCCGTTTTTTCTTTTTTAGCTAAGCATACACCTCCAAACACCCGGTTAACGCCGGGCACCCATGCTAGTATATCTATAAAAGTGAAAGTCTCTTTGTGTCGGTGTGTCTGTGTACATTTCCCTACGCAATAACTCTGTCAATTTTTAGTCTACAGATTCGAAATTTGATATACAGGGTACTGAGATTTGGGGAAATCGACGCGATTTGTTTTCAGACAGAAATTTGGCGATTAAGGGGTCAAAGTTCAACGATTTTACCTTTGAGAACTCTACCAAACTCCTCTGAGAATTTTGGGTGAAAACACGTGACATTTTAGATATAGATTCCTTGGACATGGACTAACTTAATAACTCGATTTGAGCCCTAAGCAATAAATTTTAAGGGTTCATAATAGGGGTTAAATTTTAAAAAAATTGACCGTTTTTTTTTTTTTTTTTTTTTGCTCAGCATACACCTCAAAACACCCGCGCAACGCCGGGCACTCATTGCTAGTATATCTATAAAAGTGAACGTGTGTGTGTGTCTATGTGTGTGTGTGTGTGTGTGTGTGTGTCTGTGTGTGTGTCTGTGTACATTTCCCTACGTAATAACTCCATCAATTTTTAGTTTACAGACTCGAAATTTGATAGACAGGGTACTGAGATTTAGGAAAATCGATGTGATTTGTTTTCGGCCAGAAATTTGGCAACTAAGGGGTCAAATTTCAACGATTTGACCTTTTAGAACTCTACCAAACTCCTCCGACAATTTTGGGTCTACGCACTTGAAATTTTAGATATAGTCTCCTTGGACATGGATCTAACTTAATTACTTGATTTGAGCCGAAAACAATAAATTTTAAGGGGTCATAATAGGGGTCAAAGTTTAAAAAAAATTGATCTCTGCGATCTCTTCCAAATTACCCAGACAATTTCTGGTCTAAATATTTGAAATTTTACATAAAGGATATTCAGAGATCGAGCAAGCTTTTTCATCAGTTTGGGTCGAAAATTTTTAGTTACCAATATATAAATGTATGTATGTATGTACGTCTGTTTGCATGTCTGCCTAAAACTTTCAATAGAGGCGACGAATTTTACCAAGATCAGTATCGTTTTAAAGTTCGATCTTTCATACGACAAATATCGAAAGATTTGCTAAAAACATTAATATCTTCTCCTTCAACTAGGCACTTTTCTACAGGGGGGGGTCACTTTTTTGCCGATATTTTTAAAAGTAATCCTCTCCTTTAGATTGTCCAGCCTTAATTTAAAAAAATGTCGGTTCCGGTTTGGCGGTGGTCGTAACAGCATAAACGTTTTGCGGTAAGGGTTCGAGCCTGCCTTCCTACTACCACTTTTTTCTTTTTGCTTAACATACACATCCAAACACCCGGGCAACGCCGGGCTGAAATGCTAGTATATCTATATATCTATAAAAGTGTAAGTGTGTGTCTGTGTGTGTCTTTGTACATTTCCCTACGCAATAACTCTGTCGATGTTTAGTCTACAGACTCGAAATTTGATATACAGGTGACTGAGATTTGGGAAAATCTAGGTGATCGGGTTTTGGCCAGAAATTTGGCGATGAAGGGGTCGAAATTGACCGCTTGTTTTTGTTCAGCATACACCTCCAAATACCTGGGCAACGCCGGGCACCACGCTAGTATATATATATATATATATATTTATATATATATATATGTATTTATCTATATATATCTATCTATCTATAAAAGTGAATGTGTCTATGTGTCTGTGTACATTTCCCTACGCAATAACTCTTTCAATTTTTAGTTTACAGACTCGAAATTTGATATATAGGGTACTGAGATTTAGCGATTAAGGGATCAAAGTTCAACGATTTGACCTTTGAGAACTCTACCAAACTCCTCCGACAATTTTGGGTCTACGCACTTGAAATTTTAGATATGGGGTCCTTGGACATAGATCTAACTTAAGAACTCGATTTGAGCCCATAACAATAAATGTTAAGGGGTCATAATAGGGGTCAAAGTTTAAAAAAATTGACAGGGTTTTTTTTTTTTGCTCAGCATACACTTCTTAACACCCGGGCAACGCCGGGCCCCTATGCTGGTATATCTATAAAAGTGAACGTGTCTGTGTGTCTGTGTGTCTGTCTGTGTACATTTCTCTACGCAATAACTCTGTCAATTTTTAGTCTACAGACTCGAAATTTTATTTCTTACTGAGATTTGGGAAAATCGAGGTGATCGCTTTTCGGCCAGACATTTGGCTGTTAAGGGGTCAAAGTTCAACGATTTGACCTTTGAGAACTCTACCAAACTCCTCCGACAATTTTGGGTCTAAACACTTGAAATTTTAGATATAGGTTCCTTGGACATGGATCCAACTTAATAATTTGATTTGAGCCCAAAACAATAAATATTAAAGGGCCATAATAGGGGTCAAATTTTAAGAAATTTACCTTTTTTTTTGTTTTTCTTTTTTTACTCAGCATACACCTCCAAACACCCGGGCAAAGCTGGGCTGAAATGCTAGTATATATATAAAAGTAAACGCGTCTGTGTATCTGCCGTTGGACATGGATCTAACTTAATAACTTGATTTGAGCCCAAAACAATAAATTGTAAGGTGTCATAATAGGGATCAAAGTTTAAAAAAATTGACCCATACTAGTATATTATAAAGTTGTGATTCCAAAAATAAAAAAAATATATCAATATTACTTGAGTGCATAACCTTGAATCGAAACCGAAACTCAAAATTTATGAAGAATATATATATATATATATATATATACATATATATGCATAACTTTAGTTCCTTCAGCTACAGTCGAAACCGAAACCAATACTTATGAAGAATTCTTGGTATTTATTACAAGAAATGGAAGGAGATAATAACAGTCACTCGGAAGATAAAAGATGTAAACGTGACACACAAAAGAACATGCACGCTCTCGTATTAATACATAGATATTGACATGAATATAAAAATGAATGAAAAAATGGCGAGAATTGTGTATATTAATAATTGTTGTTTTCGTAAAACAATAATCTTTGAGAAGTGTGTGCGTGTGTGTGTGCGTGTGTGTGTGTGTGTGTGTTTGTGAAGAGTGAATGGGCTTAGGGCGTTATAATGATGAATATGCAAATGAGCTGAAAGCGAGTAATATAAATGGGACTAATTTTGGCATAAGGGGCAGATTCATTTTTTTAGACTATACGTGGATTATTTGTTGAAATCATTTTTTGTCATTACTGTGATTACTATCGCTTTTAATTTTATGACCCTAGACCAAATGCGTAGGAGAGGACATGCTGCAAAAATTACCCGGGTAGGGAGAGATATGTAGAAATTGTGAATTTATAAAAGAAACTGAATTACCTGATAACGACCACTCCAAAATTCTCCAGCAATCCCCCTCCTAAAAAAAGTCCACAATCTCCCCCAAAGCCGTATACATCTAAATTCTGCACTCATTTCCCGACGAAACCTTTCACCACAAACGTCATGCCTCAACCTCACGCTTTAACCGCTACTCTAAGTCCCACCAAAAAGACAAAATCTGACCCTCCCTGCCCCATCCACTTCTGTAACCTTTCCATCATACTCCTCACTCATCGTTCGCAAAGTTCCTATCCGTGGCCCACACCTCTATAGACACTGAAATACCTGCACCAACCGAGAAAAGAAGGCGAACCCCCTATCTTGAAAGGGAGAGGAAACTGACCCTCTACCTCACTAGTAAAGATATTTGTTCGGTCAGCTATCCTCAAATAAACAACGATGTTTACTAAAAAAAAAATGCTGAGCTAATAAAACTAATAGATTTCATGGAGGTAATTGGCTTGCCAGTTGACGATTACCGCAATTTCCTAATGCCCAAATAATTCTAACAGTAATCTGGAAAAAAGGAGGAGGTAAAAGACTTATGGTTAATGCTAGAGGAGGCAAATAAATCCTTTGAACTTTCACCTCCTCCAGTAATTTTTAAAGACAGAGATACAAAGAATTTACGAAAATCTTGAGCGATTTACCCCTCCCTGTATAGAATAGCAAAACTAACCTTTCTATCGTAACAAGCTCAGATGGGTACCTATTCGATCGCGAGAGTCGTCAGCATGTTAACAACCACGATTTTTCTTTCTGGATCAAAACCTAAGGCATCTCAAGCTTGCTGATTTGAATGTCCGAGGTTTGAGGGTCGACTCGCGCAAATCTCATCTGATCTTGAATCTGCAGCACCTCAGAGTGGATATCTGTTGTGTGCCAAAAAAAAAAAAAAAAATAAGATAAAATAAAAATAAATAAATAAATTAAAAAACTCATTTAATTTCAGACGACCATTTCACTGCGCTGTCTAGTAGCTATCGCGCTTATTCGAGGTACTTTGATTCTCGTTCGAAAGACGTTTCTTTGCTAATAAAAAGGTGATTGAATGCATCGTGTGACCCTTGCTTCATGGAAACGGAAAAAAGACTGTGCGTTCTGGATGCTACCATAAAAGGTACCGCATTTCGTTTTATCGGGGGTTTATGCATCTAATTATAACCCATTCGTTTGACGGTGGCGTGTTACTTGATTGTCGCGAGGACATTTCTAGCTCCACCGGTGTGAACAAACGATCGTTTGCCGATGAAAGTTACTTGATTCATCACGTGAACGGCATCATCCCCACCGATGTGATCAAACGGTATTAAAAAACGATAAGACAACTTAATGGTGTGAACCTCTTCTGTTTAGCCGCTGTCCAGTCCAGACTATCGCTTACTGGTGTTCGCTCTGGCTGGTCGATTTCTGGCTGTGATGTCTGCTTGGATGGTGATAGATGACACGCAGATTTGTAGAAAAAAACAAACAAACAAAAAACAAAAAAAAAAAAACAAAAAGAAAACTTTACTACTTTATTTTATATACCAGCGGTTCAGCCCAGCTTTGCTTGGGTCCTATGTACTATTTATAACTTGTCCTACGTGTGGATACGCTTTATGTAAGATTTCAAATGTTTAGACCAAAATTTGTCTGAGTACTTTCGTAGAGACCGCAGAGATCATTTTTTTTTTTAACTTTGGCCCCCAATTTTGACCCTTTAACATTTATTATTTTGACCTCAAATCTAAATTAAGTTTTCCCCATGTCCAAGTTACCTACATCTAAAATTTCAAGTCTTTAGACCCAAAATTGACGGAGGAATTTGGTATAATCTGCAAAGGTCAACTCTTTCAACTTTGATCTTTTTAGCAGTCAACTTTTTGCCCCAAAAATCATTAAAATGAGTGCCGCATGTTTTAATAGCCGTTATATATATATATATATATATATATATATATATATATATATATATATATATATATATGAATTTCAAATGTTTAGACCCAAATATGGCTGAGTAGTTAGCTAGATACGGCAAAGGTAAAATCTTTTGAACTTTGACTCCTTGGCAACTCAATTTTTTTTACCCAAACCGATTAAAAGCTTGCCTTATCTCTGAATACCTTTTATGTAAAATGTCAAATGTTCAGACAAGAAATTGGCTGTGTAATTTGGTAGAGACCGCAGAGGTAAATTCTTTTTAACTTTGACCTCAATTTTAACTCATTAGCCCTTATTTTTGGGTTCAAATCAAATTAAAAAGTTTAATCCATGTCCAAGTAACCTACATTTAAAATTTCAAGTGTTTAGACCAAAAATTGGAGTTTTTAAAGGTCAAGTCGTTTAACTTTGACGTCCTTGACAACAAAATATCTGGCCGAAAATCGATTTAAAAGATTTTCCCCAATCTCAATACTCCTTATGTCAAATCTCGAGTCTCTAGACCGAAAACTGACAGAGTTCTGTAAGAATATTATTATAAGAAATCTATTGCTTAACCCTCGCGCGACAGGCCCCATCACTCAGCAAAAATATCTTTGTTACTACGTTTAGAATAACACTTATCAAAAAGTGCAAAAAATGTCCATATAAGCTTGCTGCTTCTCTTTAGCGGATCAAGCGGTTTATGAGTACTTCATGAACAGTTATCTTTGCAATACTGGACCGCGATTAAGATCGCTTGGGGTCATCACCTAGAAGCATCACATACGAATTTTGACCCTTAACCTTTATGTAATAAAGTTTATTAAATGTAATGTTATCTCACTTATATAAAATTATCTCCCTTGAATAAGAACTCTTTAACCTAGTAGCATATTTCTTGAATAAGAACATTTCTGTATTATTTGGATTATTTTAACTGCTATACTCATCTTGGATTTTATCCTCACAATCTTCTTCAGGCGAATCTCGTCGAACTCGGGAATCTGTACGGAGTTTTGAACTGCACCCTTTATTTAATCCACACGGGTATATGTGTTTTGTTCTGTCAGCAATGACTAGATTTAAAGGGCAACCTTGTTATAGAATTTCGCAGCAACATGATGGTTCACATTACATTAAATTTCTGCATGTTGTTAAGACTGAGGAAATAGGAGACACGGGGTGATATAAAAGGCTAGAAATCAAGGAAGGAGGTGAACAGAGTAGAAAATATTACCGTATCTAGGTACCTTTGGAGGGCATGGGTGTTATTTTGTATTAGTTGGGTGGGCGAAATGTATTTACGGAGGTTTTTTGTTCGTTTCTCTGAAATACCATTTGAGTTTTTCTCTTAAGTTTAAGCTTAAGATATTTTCTGTATACAAAACGAAAGTCAGAAAAAAAAGGGAATGAACGAAACTTTGTAGACAGCGAGATTTGATATTTTTACCAGCTGTCCAATTGTGATTTTATTAAGTGGTGAAATGGCCCAAATTAAATCAGAAAATGTCGATGGCGCTGTTTTTTTTTTTTTTAAAATATATTGTTACATTGAAAGCGGAACCACCGTAATTTACAAATAAGTTCGGATTCTAATAAAATTACGGCTTTTATGACTTTCTTCTCACGTTTTGTTGAATGTTAGGAAAACGCAAATTAATGATGCATATAATTTCTTACAATATTTTTTACTTGTCAGATTATTATTTTGCTTTTGAACTACTACGGTGTAATACAAAACAGTGTTTTTATGAAGAATTATATGAAAATTTGCGCGGTTTCTAACACGCAATAAATAGTGCGTATTGAGTCAACGAATGACCATTCCGCGTTGCATGTCCCAGTTCGAGGTTTGAATGGGCTAATCAAAAAGTAGACCCTGTTAAGCATGTTCTATGAATTAATCTTTTCGTATATCTGGTCTATCTCTGATCTTCTTTGAGGGGAAGCTGAAATGGAAAATCTTCCCCAAGAAACGACGGATTTTATTTTCAGCAACTTTTTATTTCGGAGTGATTTTGCCTTTTGGAAAGTTGCCACGCTGATTCGCTATTTCTGTCTCTCTCTACTCGGAGCCATCACAACTTGAAAGCCGCCTCTGTCCCTCTCTTGACTCCACAGAATTTCCACGTATCTAAAAACGACCATCTTCATTTCTAAAAGACGTCATTAGTATACGTTACTAAGATAATCACCTGCTGTTTTTACATGTCATTATTTTCATGTTGTCAACTAAATTGTTAGGATAACATTTTTAAGTTACATTCCTAAATTAATGTAATTAAATATTTATTCTAAATATTTTGATTATTCTAAAACATATTTTAGCTGACAAAACCTTTTGCCTTGAATAATTATAATAATCGCCGACCAACACATCTTCAGGAAAATGGAATGTTAACTAAATATGTATACAGGAATTTTCAGTTAAGAAAATAAGAGTTAGTTACTAATAACAAAAGAATTGGTTACGTGATAAGTATCAAGTATCTTAGTAAATATAATTATGTATTCATGCAAGCGAGAGAGATAGTTGGATTTCGAGAAGAGTTGGGTTCTAGCTAGCGATGAGTTAGCAAGAAAGGAGATTGTCTCAGCATTGAGATGCTTTGGATGAACGCGACCTTAGCAAGATGTAGGAATCAAAAGAAGCCGCCGAAAACTCCGAAACATAAATAAAGTTATATCAAATATTAACCTATCGTTGTTGGTTTCCTTCAGAAGAAGATGGAATTGGATAATGAGAAGATAAGACGACGCAACGGAGAAAGGTATGTTCTTTGCCTGTGCGCTACACAGATTGATGTTAATGAACTGTTTTATTGCAGCACACACACATTGCACAAGGTAGATGCTTCACACACAGTGACCATGATAGACGCTTTTGTTGATACACACATGTAAGAACGCAATCAGACACATAGCATATATAGCAGTATGCAACAAATTATTTAATCATGATCTACGGATTTTCTTTTTTTGTTTGTTTTGTTTGTATGTGTTTGTGATAATTATTTTATATACTTGTAAGCTAATGCTCACACCATCGGCACAAGAAGAAAAAGAGGAAAACAATATTATAAACTTAACCCTGCGTAATTTTTGTATGTAAAAGTGATATCGTCTTGAAACGTTATTTTACAAACCGAAGTAAAGTTCGCACTTTTTAAATAATTAGTTCTACTGTTCTCATCTTAAATGTTATTTTCATAAAGTTTCAGTCGATGTTACTTCCATGTGTATTTTGCGGAACTCTGACCTCTTTCTTTCGAATACTGGAATCTACAGGGAGTCTCGAACGAAACCCTTTATTTAATCCACGGGAGTAGCGTTCTCTCCTTCCGTCAGCCATGATCGAATATACGTCCTAAGTAATTCGTAATTGTATTTTGAGTATCGCCCGCACTAAGGATTGAACCTTCAAACTCCAGAAGAGTGTTACAACTGAATTCACTAAGTACTTTATCCGGACAAATATATTATGAATGTTGTAAGACTGAACCCTATTGTTTTATACGTACAATTTTTAGTACTTATCAATATAGACCAATGCTTACACACACACACACACACACACACACACACACACACACACACACACACACACACACATATATATATACACACACAAAAATCACTTTCAATTAGGATGTTTGATACACACACACACACACACACACACACACACACATATATATATACGTGTGTGTGTGTGTGTGTTGCACATATCTTAAGTGAAAGTGATTCTGTGTAACAAACTGGATTCGAACTTGACACTCTCAGTTTATCAGTTCGTATCTTTAACCACTTAACTACCATTACCTCCCTGCCGGTTCAAAAATAACTACCGAACATTTAAAATACTATATATATATATAGTAGTGATGGGACGATTCCAATATTTTTCCCGATTCCGATAGAATTACCGATTCCGAACTAAGTTTTCGATTCCGACACAATTACCGATATCGATTCCGATTCTTTATAAATCTTTAAATATTTTAATATAGAGTCGTTATTTTTCCCGATTGCCGTAAAAAACACATGCTAAATATGCACATATTTTCCTAAACGAAAAAAAAAAACACTTGTGGGAATCATCTATCGATTTTAGTTTTACTAGTAGTTAGACACCAATAAGTACTTAGTATTTCATAATTTTTCCGGTAAAATTAGATTTTGCTTAAAAATATATTCAAATAAAAAAAGACAATTAAAAGGATCGTTTTGGCATTGGAAAATATGCACATATTTTTCCGATTTCAATACCCCTAAATGTTCTAATTTTCTGATTAATCGTCTCAACACTAATAAACACACACACACACACAGACACACACACACAAACGCACACACACACACACACACACACACACACACATATATATATATATATATAATATATATAGCTGAATGTGTGTGTGTCTGTGTGTCTGTTTGTGTCTGGTCACGAATAGGCTCCTATATCGTTGACTATTTCAAAAAACTGATTACATATAATGATAGAAGATGTATCGGGACACAGGAATGGGTATGTTTGATCCTGCAGAACGGCGGTTTATTAAAATTGTGGGGTCTCCGTTCGCGCCTGGTCCACAAAGTATGGAAATAAAAAAAAATTAAAATTAAAAAAAAAAAACGTTTACAACTGTTTTTGATATAGATGTACATAAGAATACGTTGATAAGTATTTTTTAACTTAAATAGGGATGGTATAATAAAATTGTGGGGTTTGCGTTCGCGCCTGGCCTCCATAGAATTGAAATAGGCACACACTTTAATAAAGACTCTTCATATCTATCTGCGTAAGTATACTTTGATAATTATGTTTCAGTTTGAAGAAATATGGTATAATAAAATTATGGGGTGTTCGTTCGCACCTGACCTCCATAGAATGGAAATATGTCATAAAGTTTAACAAGGTTTTTTAATATAGATCCACAGAATATTGTGATAAATGTTTCAGTGTCAACCGGTATGGTATAATAAATTATGGGGTTTATCTATTTTATTTTTACTTTCATCATATTTTGCTTTGCTTTTGATACCCCCGAATTCGAAGCTATCTCTTTACAAGCCTTCCTTTTCATAACCTATCATACTTTCATAAATCAGAGTCCATTTTCTGTAGGCTGTTTTTGAACCCAGTCAACGACGGGTACTTTTGCTAGTATATATATATATATATATATATATATATGTGTGTGTGTGTGTGTGTGTGTGTGTTTTGGAAATTCCTAACTTTCTTTTGCCTTTTTCTCTATTATAAACATTAATTGCGTTCCATTCCCTATGTAGAATATTTGATTATTGATTCTGTGATCATTTTGATGCTATATATATATATATATATATATATATATATATATATATATATATATATGTATATATATATGTATATATATATATTACGTTAGTTTATTAGATTATTTAGTCATGTTAATTTATAAAATGCGTCGTTTTGATGATAGTCATTATTAACGAGATGGTTAGTGATTTGTGTAAAACGTCCATGCATGATTTCAATTCAAATCAAAACGAGAAAACATAAGAAAATGTACGCACAAATCAAATCATCTAATAAACTGTCCATTGTTGGCGGTTTGTGTTGGTCGTTTGCCAAATATGACGAGTCAATTTTTTTTTTCTTTTTTTCCTTTTGTTTTCTGTTGTGATTTTCTGTTTATTTTATTTACTTATACATCTATGTACTCATGACCAGATAATGAAGGGCTATTGATTGGGATAAAGGATACCGTCGCGGACTATATGTAGTCGACTATTCAGAGTTCAAGTTCTCTGTTCTCGTCTTTTATATGCGACGAGGAAAATAGTTACTTGTATGTACTACAACGCACATAATAAATTGTTTACAACAAGTAGTCGGCTTCAGAATTAAATAGTCACAAAATCTGTATATGCAGATGATGCTGAGTTAAACAGAGGTGAGAGGGAAAAGATAAGGAAATTCCAATATCTGATGTACATGAAAAGAAACTGTAGTTTTTTGAAGATCTCCATCATTGCAGTAGTTATACGAGCAAACATACTCATGAAAAAGAATTTGAAAAAACTACCTGGTAAATATGGACGGTTAGAATCTTAAAAATATCTTTTGATTGGAGTGTATGAGATCGTGGATGAACGTTTGGCAGTATCCGGTAGGATGTGTCATCAAAATGATGAGGAAATTAAAAAAAAAAATAGAGTTTGAATTACCGACATGACACCAACCTTAAGTGTCTTCGGTCTTTGTGTATAAAGGTTTATCAGGAAAACATGAAGTGAGGATACTTCATCTTACAACTAAATCGAGTCAAATATTCAGAAACTGTTATGGCTCTGAATTAGCCAAAATAGAAACGGAACAAGGGTGTAACTCAATACGTATATTATTAAAGGAAAACAAAAAGTTTCAGGATAAAAAGAGTCTTTGCGGTCCAGGGAGCCCGCGAAGTTAACTCCGGAACTAGAGCCCTACCTGAGATCGTTAAGAATTCCAGTATATATGGTCGGTGGTTGAGTCCATTCAGAGGGTGGTTCCCCCACAACACCCTCTCCCAAGCTGATTTCTCCGGGTGTATAAATCAGTATTTTTTCTTTTTGGGGAATATCGACTAGGGATCTGTGCACTTTCTCTTTCCGTCGGAGCGTTTTGGTTCTGGTATGATTTTTGGAAGTTCTGTCAAAAACGTCATATACTGTCTCGATTGCATATACGCCTTCCTGTGTTGGTTCTGCTTGATCCTCGAGGTGCGTTTCTTTATTTGGTTTAGGTGCCTTTTATGCTTGATTTTTTTTTGGCCCTGGATGTATGTATTTGGCATTGCTGATTTTTTTGTGAGATCGTGCCCTGTTCTCAAAAGAAAACATTATTCTTGAAATGCTAAAAATAGACTTTATCGCCGACGTAAAAACGTTATATTAGCATGGTAGAGATGTTGACATTGTGTGTTTGGGCAGCAGTTTATCCTAAACTGATTTGATTTTCGCCCAAACATGATTTCAGCTGGGGATCTGGTATGTTAGAGTTTTTCGCGATTCTATAAATTTGGAGAAATTGTTGGAGAGCCTTTTCCATTTGTGTGCCATACGCTTTCTTTAACTCTCTTTTAAGCGTGTCGAGGAAGCGTTCGGCCTGTCCGTTGCTCCGCCATCTTGTCTGGTTGATTAGTTCAGAGAGGAAAAATACAGATTTAGTCTTCTTTTTTTTATCTCTTTTCTCAGGAAAGAGAAGTTTGTAGTTCACCCTCCTTTTTTCTTTTTTTTTTTAAATTAACCACGCCTTTACCTTTAATTATGCCGTTTAACCGACACAAATATAAATGCTCTCAGAGATGCAAAAATTGTTTGTATTTTTCTCTTTAGTGTAAAAGAAAGTCAATCAAAGAGAACAAAGTTAACAAGAGAATGTGTATATTTTTTCCTGGGGGGGGACAAGAGAGTAAAGATTTTTTTCTTTTTAGTATATTTTTGTACTTTTCTGGTAGAATGGGCCGACACAATGTGTTTTTTGTAAAAAGATTTTACTTACAGTTTTTCGTCTCGTGCTTATCTGGGTCTGATTTTTTAAAAGTCAATTAACAGAGTTGTTATTTTATTTTTTTGAGGTTACCGCGTGAAAAAAAAAAGAATTCTTCCTCGAATCCTCGTATTACCAGTGTTATGGGGACACTGGTTTATTAAATTCCTTTTTTCTTTCGTGAATTTTCGAATCCTTCTGTCGCCAGTGTTATGTCTCTGAATTAGCCACAATAAAAACAATTACCGTGTAAGACAAGACGCGTAGTAATAAAAGACAAACAAAGGGTTACAACATGAAAAGAAGTTTTGCATCCCACTGAGCCCGCGAGGTTAACTTTGAACTAGGACTAGGAATCATGATCACACAACATGCATTGCACACAAAGATTTTATACTGACCGACATTACGTGAAAATGAAAGACATAAGAAAGAGGGTTAGTTAGTTTAGAAAATTGTGTATATGGCACAAAAAGGAAATTATAAGAAAAATTCACAAGGCAGAACACTTAAAAGTTAATCATTGCAGCAAGAGACACTATAAAAATGAACAAGAACAGAACAGAAGAACAAGTTATGGCCCTACATGAGATCGTTAGGAGTTCCAGTATATGTCGACGGTAGTTGAGTCTATTCAGAGGGTGGTTCCTCCACAACAGAAACCTAGATAAGATGCCCTCGACACAGCTATACACTGGCTCATATGAAAAATGGTTCACCTCACAGTGATGTTAATTCAAGAAACAGCACTTGCCCTGATATTTCACCAGACCAGATTAATTATTGGCCATGAATCCAATAAGACTATAAAATCACAAGAAAGATATATACTATACCATAATTTAACCGTCAATTAGAGAGAGGAAAATTAATGCTCTTAACTTTTTACTATTTCGATAAGTCAAAAAGAACTTTAATAAAGCTTTCGGGAATCTACGCATCCCATACAGAGAGCAAGTGTTAGCCCCGGGAAAGGGGCCGCTTTATTTTTTAGAACTTACTCTGAAAAAAAAAAAAAAAAAATACAAACAAAGCAAAATATATTATATGTGCATGTATGTATGTTCCTACTTTCATAATATATAAAAGGCTATATGTTTATCTGTTTGTCTGTCTGTCTGTCGGCCATTCTGTCGGTCTTTCTGTTTGTATGTCTCCATATTTTAGCTCTATCTCTTCCGAAACTAAAAGTCGCAGAGCGGCGCTAGAGGTTTTAAATGATTGAATTTTTTTACGGACCGTTCTTTTATGGGTCTAGTTAAAATAGTTTTTAAGGAGTCAAAAATGGCCAAAATTGAAAAAAAAAATCGTTATATATTTTGTACATTTATTTTAGTTTATTTTTAATCAGTTTATATCTTGGGTACAGTAGTAAACTCTCAACCTGATTTATGGGATTTATGTAAACTATATAATAATCTGTTTCTTTGTCGTGTAAACTTGATCTCCGAATCGATCGTTAACTCATTGTTTAGCTGTTCTGAATCTCAATTGCGCCATTTTAGACGTTTAGAAACGAAGCGAACTTTTTTTTATTATCATCGACATATTATTATTTTAAATTCTTCCTGTCAATTATAAATTTTTTGTTTGTTTCTAAAGCTGACTTTCTAACATTTTTTTTTTTTTTAGCTGTGTGAAGTACATATTTCTCTAGCTAACTTACTTGCTAGCTAGTCGTAGGTCCCCAATCCGTTAGCGCTTGTTCAATAGTGCGGAACCTATTTTTTTACGAAGGAATCACCATCTATTAAGGCCCGATAAGAAAAAACTCCTAGAAACTTATTTTTACAATAGAAACCTAATAAAAAGAATAAATACATAGTTAGTATCAATAATAAGATTTTCTAGGCCATTCATAGGCTGAACCAAAGACAAGAAAACTAGGAATCAGGATCATACAACATGCATTGCACCCAAATTATGTATACTGACCGACACAGTAAAAATGAACCAGAACAAAAGAGCAAGTGATCCGATAAGAAAAGAAAAATAGGCAGGAAAACAGATGAACTAACTATTCATAATGATGACAGAAGATGAGCTTCACAAAAACACTTGGCTACAAAAACAAATACACTGAATCACTACTAACAGCTGATCAAGATAACGTCATTAGAATCAACTATATCAAAACAATGATTTATAAAACATAAGAAAACAGCAAACACAGACTCTGTGGATAAGGAACGAAACGATAAACCGCATATTAGCCCCAAAACAATATGAGCAGAGACACAACTAAATGGGGAAAGCAGTACACTGGAACTAGGCAAACAATTGCATCTTGAACACAGACAGATGGTACAAGTACACACCGGTAGCAATACTTGAAAGCGGAAATCACAAAAGCCTATGGAACGTGAATGTACGAATATATAAACCCATCCAAGCAAGGAAACCAGATGTCATTATGGTTAACAAAAGTGAAATCATGGCAGATCGTAGTTCTCGCTGTTCCAGCAGACCACAGGTTAAATATCAAGAAGATGGAGATGCAAAAACAATGCGTGTAACTGGACAGAATTAAGAGGAATATGAAAGATAAAGGCAGAAAAGATAATACCAATAATAGCAGGAAAACTAGGAATAATACCGGAAAAGCTTAAAAAAAGGGAATGAGGGAAATTGGTATCAGGGAGATGATTGAGAAGATATAATGGATAGCAATAATTTATGTATTAGCTTGGTGCAAAAATAATTCTCTTTTTTTTTTATCATATAGTATTTTTGCATCAACCTAATATTAAGGAACACTCTTTGACGGCGAAGAGTAATACGTATGAACTAGAAACAAAAACACACAATATAGAAACTCTCACAAAAAAATAAAACATAGAGAATCATCGCATAGAAACAACAAACAGAAAACTGAAACTATATATATATATAAGTGAAATTGTCTGTGTGTGTGCGTCTGTATGTGTGTGTACACTTCCCTACCAAATTACTCTGTCAATTTTCAGTCTACACACTCGAGAATTGACGTAAGGAGTATTGAGATTTGGGAAATCCCTTTTATAGGTTTTCGGCTAGAAAATTGGCTTTTAAGGGGTCAAAGTTCAACAATTTGACCGTTGAAAACTCTACCAAACTCATCTGCCAATTTTGCGTCTAAACACTTGAAATTTTAGATGTAGGTTCCTTGGACATGGATCAAACTTTGCAACTTGATTTGAGCCCAAAACAATAAATGTTAAGGGCTCAAAGATAAAAAGTTGACCTTTAAGCCAATGTTTTGTCTAAACATTTGACATTTTACATAAAGTGTATTCAGACATAGGACAAGCATTTTAATCAGTTTTGGGCCGACAATTTGGCTACCAAGAGGTCAAAGTACAAAAGATTTGACCTTTGCGATCTTTAACAAACTATTAAGCAAATTTAGGGTCTAAACCATTGGAATTTTACATAAAGGATATTCAGACATGCTGCAAGCCTGTAAATAAGTTTTTGTACAAAAGTTTGGCTGTCACGAGGTAAAAGTTGAAAGTGTTAACGTTTGTAGACTGTACCAAACTCTTCCGCCATGTTTGGATCTGAACACTTGAAATGTTAGATGTAGGTTACCTGGACATGAGTCAAGCTTTTCATATATATATATATATATATATATATATATATATATATATATATATATATATATATATATATATATATGCATATAAAGTTATGAACAGTCCATAGGGGTCGAGCAAAGCTGGGTTGAACTGTTACAGGCAACAAAAAGAAAGTCTGCACTTGTAATTTTTTCAAAAAATTAAGCTAACTGTAATGTAAGTGTTTAAGCAACCTATAGCTCATTTGATTGGTCTTTTATTTTTCTATAATTTTACCTGTTCATATTGGACATTTAATTGAAATATTCTAGTGTTCACGTCAATTTAAAAAAATAACTGTAAATTGAGGAGGCAAAAAAAAAAGTCCGCACAATGGAAAATTTTTATTTAAATGTAAGTTTAAGACATTAATACAATACAAATACAACAGGAACACAACCCTGCAATCTTTTGGGAATTTCTTGAATTAGACTACAACAATACTCCGGGGAAAGGACATCCCACTTTTTCTTTAATTTTTGTCCGAAGTTCTTCCAAATTTTAAATTTAATCATTGCGTAGCTATTTCTTGATATAATATCATACGTTTTCGATAGGGTTGAGGTCTGGAGATTGTGCAGGCCAATCCAAACACGGAATATCATGCTCTTCCAGGAACCTCTTGACATTGCCAGCTTTGTGAATGAGAGCATTATTCTGCATGAAGATGTGATTATCATCAAAATTCCAACCCAAAGTAAAGTAGAAAATGCTCAGTCAACATATTAATGTACTTGGTCGAATTAATTCGACCTTGCAAGTGAACTATAGGCCCTGAACCATTGGTACTAATAATGCCCCCCCCCCAGACTAAAACTAAACCTCCACCAACTTGCAATGTTCAAACTAAGCACCTAGGATTAAATTCTTCGACGGACGTACTGGCTAACATCACTGCCTAGCCTATTGAACCTGCTTTCGTCGCTAAAAAGCACTTCTGACAAATAAGAAGAGTCATGATTTTCATTGCATCTGACGAAGTTCAGACGGATCTTTCTGTTCTTTACAGAAATCAGTGGCTTGCCTCTGGCAACATATCCTAGCAAATTAAATTCCTTTAATCTGTTCTTGACAGTAGAAAGAGAGCACTTTTTAACAAGATTGTACTGTTGTTGGATTTGGGGAGTCGTTTCAAATCTGTTTCTTAGGCTGCGGATCTTGATGGCATTGTCTTCCCTGTTAGAAGTAACTCTAGTACGACCAGATTTAGGGGTATCAGGAACACTGCCTGTGTTTTGTGCTTTTGCATAGTCTTTCATACCGTTTTCCTATCACATTTCAATCTGCGGCCGATTTCTTGATTGGATAAACCAGAAAGGTGGAGATTAATGAGCTCCTGACGATCACTAAGAGAAAGTCATGGCATATGGACTAAATATTACGTTGTATAACCTGGAACAACAACAATTATGATTAGAGATTATTTGTTGCTTGTTGGTGGATATTTAAAACTGATTTAGGGGCGATAATTTCAGCTGGTTTTAAGCGAATTTATTGCTGCAGACTTTCTTTTTGCCTATTCAATTTGAAGTTTTTTTTTTTAAATTGACGTGAACACTAGCACATTTCAATTAAAAGCCAAATATGAACATGTAATATTATAGAGGAATAAATGGTGAGTCAAATGAGGTATAGGTTGTTTAAACAATTACATTAAATTTAGCTTAAATTTGCTTTTTTGAAAAAAATTACAAGTGCACACTTTCTTTTTGTCGGCACTATATATATATATATATATATATATATATATACATATATATATATATATATATATATATATATATATATATATATATATATATATATATATAATGATCGAAAGTTATCCCCCCAAAACTGGAGAAATAGCATCAAGAGGGTATCTCTCGTAGATTCCCTGATTGTAAATGTTTTTTTGTCATTAGTTATTACTATTGTTACAACTATAAATGATATTAGCACCGATAACTCATTTTTAAAGCGGCGACAATACTCACAACACAGACAAATTGATGCTGGCAACACGTAGCAGATTTTCAGTAAAAGATTTTCAGGAATTAATTAAAAAATTGAGAAATCTTTACCTTTATGTTTTGGAATGTTTAATTGAGGATTGGTAATTTGTAAGGACTCGTGGCACAAGACAATTAGGTGCAAAGTATTAATTAGTTCTAAGTGAAATCCTTTCTGTGGTTCAAGGTTCAATCCTCAGCAGTTTCTTTATACTTCTACTCAGCCCTGGCTCTTGGAAAGAGAGAATGCTACCGTCGTGGACTAATTAACAGGTTCCGTTTAAAATACAGTACAAATTGTCGAGGTCGGCATAAATATTCTCGAGTTCGACAAAATACACCGGAAGAAAGTCGGAGGTTAGATCGGCTGGAAATCCAAATAGTACAAATAATACAATTTTTTCCAAATATAAATGTCTAAGCTATTATCGCTGGTCAAAGTGTACGTACGTATGTATGTGTGTGTGGTTTTTGTAGCCTTTGAGAGCTTCATTTTTTTTTTGGGGGGGGGGGGAGAAGGAACAATTTCTCACTCTTCATCCGTTGCTTAAAAAATGCATTTACCAAACAAATTGAAGATCTATTTCTTCGTTTAATGAATTGTGCGACTTTTCTCTGAATGTCCAATGAGACAGCATCTACCTTCCGCTCCTCCCTTTGTTACTCTATCGATATCCTCCTACCTTGCTTGCTCTTTCACGCTTCCCTATCTCATTAAGTATATATGCCTCATACAATCTTCGGCATATCACTTTTGTATCTTGTTTTTCTCTTTCGAATTTATTTTTCCCTTGACGCGTATGCTTCCCTTCTCTCTCTCCCAATCTCTCTCTCTCTCTCTCTCTCTCTCGTTCTATATTGCATTTTATTTCTTTCGTTCTTTTTATAATTCCTTTTTTCTTTATCTGTCTATATCGCAGTAACTTACATTTTTACTTCTCTATCTTTTTTTTCTCTCTCTCTGTCTGTCTCTCTCTCTCTGCCTCTCGTTTCATTTATCTTTCCTGTTCACTCTTTCTCTTTTCTCCTTCTCGTTTCCCTCTCTCCCTCGTTCTCTATATTTGTGGTCACCCCCCAGCCTTTTATCTTATTCTTTCTCATTCAGTATCTGTCTGTTTCTATTTCTTTCGTTCTCCTTATTATTTTGTTCTTTCTTTCTTTCTTTCTTTATCTATATCTCAGTACACCACTATTACTCTTTCTCTCTTTCTTTTCTGTATCTCTCTCACTTTCTCATTCACTCTTTTCTTTTCCTCCTTAACGTTTCCCTCCCCCGCTCCCTTCCTTTATATTTATTTGTGATTTATCCTCTTGTCGTCCTCGCGTCATCTTATTCTCTTTCTCCCTTCTACTCGTATGAAATCTGTCTCCCCCCACCTAATTCGTGTCTTTCACACAGCAGCGCCTTTTTCCATGTATGCGACACTGCCATTGGCACAGAAGGACTCCACTCCAATGTCCATTGCAAATTGCAACGTCAATTGGTCTCTAGTACCGGAATTGGCATTAAACTGCCGTGCCATGTAACCTCTCAGGTCGGAATCCCATTACCAAGGATATTGAAGATGTCAATAGTGGATAGTGATTTCAAACTTACGTCCGCTGTGATAAATAATGGATGTAAGAATGTTCGTTCCCAACTGAAAATAAATTAACTTTTCATTATATTTTTTTAAAAAGTTTTTCTTCTTTTTTTCTTCGTTCTATGATAGAATGTCATTGAGAAGATGTAATAAAATCTATTCGTGGAGAGTAAGTAATTTAGAATGTGACAACGTCGATTACTTATCGGCTTAGGTTTACTGTGAATATATATATATATATATATATATATATATATATATATATATATATATATATATATATATATATATATAAAGGTAAGTGTTAGAAGCCTATCACAATGCAAAGTATGCAATGTTGTCGGTGTTGAGGGGGGGGAGACAATAACAAGTGATATATTTAAATCTCTCTATATATGCATATGTATATATATATATATATACATATATACACACATATACATTTATATGATAATTTTTGTCAATAACATATATATATATATATATCAGTCAAACACTGTAGTATTTAAATATATGGTTAAGTAGCCGTTTTAGTTATTTAGAACCGCTTTAACGGTTCACTGCTCACTAATTTTTCGACCAAATTTCAAACAATTATTACAGTTTAGAGATCAACTTCTCAGCTATATTTTGAAATTTTTTTTTCAATTTTCGCACAGTAAAACAAAAGTTATGATGAATTTACTGGTGTACAAAATCTTCAAAAAACGTAAGGAGGTGAGCGATGTTTTTATAACTGGTGTCCGTAGCAACCACGTCGCTTCAGCGCCTACTGTTGCTACCCATCCATTGCTCTCGCGAAAAGAGAAGTAACGAGTCAATCAGAGAGAATGAAAGAACGAAAGGGAGATAAATGGGGGGTATTGAAAGCAGACGAGTGCCGTACATTGTAATTACATATGTGTATGTAATGTTTATGGGGGCAAAAAAATAAGACTGATATTAAACAAAGAACAAGTGAATTTACTGGAAGCCTGCAAAAATCAAAGAATACAATAGAAAATTATGACTCAGTTTCAAAGGTATAAACTAACAAAATCATGTGATTTTGATTTTCTTTGTTCATCATTTTGAAACGGAATCATAATTTACAATTTATAATCTTTATACTCAACATTAATATAGCTCTAGGATAAATAAACCTATTGAGCTTATATATCTACAGTACTATGGGTGCTGTTCTTTTAAAGTATTAATATATTAAAATAAACTTTGCTCTTTTAGACGTCAGGTCTAATCCCTCTCTCTCTCTCTCTCCCTCTCTCTCTCTCTCTCTATATATATATATATATATATATTGTATTTTGTGAACAGAAATGACTTGTCTCATCTAACAACTTTCTGTTCACAAAATACAAAATATAAATACGCTCTTATTTTCGTATTTTCTTTTTAATTGAGCACTCTGCTGGATTTCTTTAAAAAAAAAACTAATCATATATATATATATATATATATATATATACTGCTGATAAAAAAATTAAGACCACCTTAAAGTCTTTAAAAAGAAACCTTTTTTTAAGGATAGATTTTAAACTCTTCCGACTTAAGGTTACTAATAACACAATCTAAAAGTTATGAAAACAAAATGGTACATTCCTAAAATATTATTTAAAAATTTGCATCTTTATAAAATTAGGCTTTTTACACATGATCAAAATTATAAGACCAGAGACAACAATTCAATTAAATGGTACAAAATGTCTATGAAAAGTATATGAAAACATTCAACAATGCTTTTTGTAGCATGCTAACATAACTAGCTACTGTTTGGTGACCCTGCACAACATGGAGCTCCATCGTTCCTCTGTAAGAAAAAGCACCCCATACCATTACAGACCCTCCACCACTATGACGTGTGGAAAGAATTTCAAGGGGCATGTTTTTGTCATGTCAATATCGCTGGAAGCCATCAGGAACATCTAAATTTAATTTTTTCTTATCAGAAAAAAGGACTTTCTTCCATTTCTCAACGTCCCAGGTTCGGTATTCACGACCAAATCTTAAGCGGTCCACTTTGTGACGTGGAAGCAATCGGAGAATTTGTTTACGGTTTTTATTTACCATGCCTTTTTGTTGTAAGTGTCGTCTGATGGTTATTGGATTGCAATCAGCATCTGTAACCGCCTTAATTTGACTAGAAGAAAGTCCTCTGTCATTCATAACAACCGGTCTTATTCTCCTACTCAATACAGGAGAAATTTTGGGGGGCTTACCAAAGGATTTTGCTTTTCCATAATTCTCAGTGTTCTTTAGAAAGTTGCAAATAAGTTTTACTGCGATTTACCTTAGCGGCTATCGCTCGCTGTGACAAACCTTGCTTATGGAATCCTAGAATTCGAGAGCACTCAACTTCCGTTAGTTTTCTTGCTTTAAGCATGGTAACACCTTTACACAGTGATTGCTGAACTAAAAAATATTAGAATTACCATAAATCTAACAATTTATACCCTTGGTCTTATAATTTCGATCATCTGTAAAAAGCCTAATTTAATAAAAATGCAAATTTTTAAATAATATTTTTTGAATGTACCATTTTGTTTTCATAACTTTTAGATTGTTGTATTGGTTACCTTAAGTCGGAAGAGTTTAAAATCTATCCTTAAAACAAATTTTTTTTAGATTTTTAAGTGGTCTTAAATTTTTGATCAGCAGCGTATATATATGAAAGGTCGGAGATCCCTAATAGGGGTCTTCTTGTCACATACGAGTTAATCATCGGTCACGGCCCCTAATGTGGCCTGTGTCTGTCTCAGCGTAGTAGGACCCGTTCATCGATTTAGTCGGAGTCGATTTCACCGGGTTGATATGCCGCTGACACGCTGGAAGTGAATAAATCGCATACGCACACACAAAAAAAGACAGACTCAGTTAACTATTTCACTGGTTAATTCAAGATAGATATGCACAATATACAATGCCAGAAAAAAAAAGTCCGCACTTGTAATTTTTTTTCCAAAACTGCAAATTTAAGCTAAATTTGATGTAACTGTTGACACAAAATATACCTCATTTGATTCGCATTTTATTCCTCTATAAGTTTACCTATTCATATTTGACTTTTAATTGAAATATTCTAGTGTTCACGACAAATTGAAAATAAAAATAATAACTTCAAATTGAGGGTCAAAAAGGAAGTCCGCAGCAACAAATTCGCTTAAATGCAGCTTAAATTATCGCCCCTAAATCAGTTTTAAATATCCACAAACAGGCAACAAATAATCTCTAATCGTAATTGTTGTTGTTCCAGGTTATACAACGTAACATTTAGTCCATATGCCATGACTTTCTCTTAGTGATCATCAGGAGCTCATTAATTTCCACCTTTCTGGTTTATCCAATCGGCCGCAGATTGAAATATGTTGAGAAAACGGCACGAAAGACTGTGCGAAAGCACAAAACACAGGCAGTGTACGTGATGTCCCTGGTCGTACTAGAGTTACTTCTAACAGGGAAGACAATGCTATCAAGATCCGCAGCCTAAGAAACAGATTTGAAACGGCTCTCCAAATCCAACAACAGTACAATCTTGTAAAAAGTGCTCTCTATCTACTGCCAAGAACAGATTAAAGGAATTTAATTTGCTAGGATATGTTGCAAGACATAGTATTGCTGCAGGAATTCTCAAAATATTGCAGATTGTCAAATTGCAGAACGGATACGAGGGGCGTGCAATAAGTAATGTCCCTGACCCACTTCCCATAGAAGTAGAGTAACGAAAATTGACACAGTTATTAGTCTTTCTCTACATAGGAACCACCCAGAGTTATGCATTTCTCCTATCGTTTGATACAGCTCTGGAGCCCGTTTTTGTAGAGCACCCCAGGTTGGTCCTCCAACTACGACGTGACTTCAGAAATGAAGGCTGCATCATCTGGGAAACGCTTTCCTTTCAAAAACAACTTCATGGCTGAGAAGAGGTGAAAGTCATAGAATGCAAGATCAGGAGAGTAGTGAGGATGGGGAGGATTTCATAACTACACGCCAGTGCTTCTGATCTGGCGACATGCGAGTTGTGGACCAGAGCGTTGTCCTGCAGGAGGAGGGTACCTTTGCTGATCTTGCCCCGCTTCTTGATTTTGATAGCTTCTCTTAATTTCCTCAAAAGTGAAGCATAATAAGCCCCTGTAATTGTGGTACCCTTTGCCAGGTAATCTGTCATCTCTACTCCGTCCTGGTCCCAGAAGACTGTGAGCATGACCTTGCCATCGGAGGGCTGCATCCTTGCCTTCTTTGGAGGTGATGAGTCCAAGTGCTTCCACTGCATTTACTGGGCTTTGGTCTCTGGATCATAGTAATGGATCCAGGTTTCATCCTGTGTAATCAGTCTTTTGAAAACCTTTGACTCATCTTCTTGGCACATCTCCAAATTCATCCCCGAGCACTCGACGCGTTCTCGCTTCTGGAATGGTGTGAGCAACCTGGGAATCCATCTGGCAGACACCTTATGCATATGTTCCACAGACCCTGTACTAATCTTGACATCTTGAGCTATTTAGCGAATACTAATGCGCCGATCTTCCAAAATGGCAGCCTCAACTTGACGGACCGATGCCTCATCAATGGCAGAAGCGGGCGACCAGGTCTGGGAGCTGTTTCCACACACTTCCGGCCATGTTTGAATTCACGATGCCAGCATTTTACAAGTTCATATGATGGGGCATTACCACCATAAGTTTCTTTCATTTCATCAAAAGTCTCCTGTTGTGTGCATCCTTTCTAATACAAAAACAGGATCGCTGCTCAACATTCAACAGGCTTCATTTCACACCTGACTCAGTTCAAACACCTGTAAAACAGAAACCACAATTAGTTCAGAGCTGTAATTTGCCACATAACCCATAGAGATATAAATCATTGTACATGCAAAATTTCAGCTAGATCAGACAACTGGAAGTGGATCAGGGGCATTACTTATTGCAGGCCACTCGTATGCTACTAAATAGTAACTAGTTCATTGTGTTTCTGTTGTATTTGTGCTGCATTAATATCCTAAAGTTACATTTAAATAACTTTTATTTTGCCTCATCAATTTGAAGTTATTATTTTGAATTAACGTAAAATCAAATATGGAGAGGTAAAATTATAGAAGAAGGCCAATCAAATTAGGTATAGTTTGTGTCAAAAGTTACATTAAGTTCACCTTAAATTTTCAGATTTTGAAAAAATTACGAGTGCGGACTTTCTTTTTGCTACTTGTGTACATATTTATATATAGTTGTTCAAATCTTAGTTTTGACAAAACTCTACTGAGTCCCAATTAGATTGATTACTCTCGGTTTTACGGTGGTGGCGGTTCTGGAGAAGAGGAGAGTGACGACCCTTCGAGTGTATTTGGTTTCTCTCAAATCTCAGCTCCAACTCTGGCGATTTCAGCCCGGGGACTCATTTATGTAATGAGGTGACGGGATAGGTCGGGCTGCTGCCTAGACCAATCGCCACTAATTACATCATCCCAGGGAAATCCCCTATTCCCCGTATGCACCTGTGATTCTGCAAACTCTCTCAGGCTTGTTTCTCACGATCGAGAGGTTAACCCTGTGACTTCCCGGTCTGGTAGTGCACTCAGAGGCCAAACAACACTGGGTCCACACTCGTTGGCAACGGAAACGAAATTATATTTCATTATATCTCTCAAAGTGACATCAAGTTGTCATTTTTCACGAAACAATAAAATTTATCTTCTTTTAGCAGGGTTGGATGCCGCTGCCCGGGCATACAACGATACTTAACAAATAAAACAATCATATTTGCCTGCCATTTTCCAGTGTTTCAAGAGCTTCAGCATCTCGACAATGGGGAGACCAATCGCTCCCTATATTACTGTTATTTCACAGCAAACAAGGCACAGCGCCACTAAGTCGTAAATGACTACGATTTTGGGACCACATTTACAGTGATACTATGTAAGAAGTTGAGCAGCGAAATGTCTGCTCACATTACACTTGTCAGCACAGTCATTAAAGCAGGGCCCCGGGAGGGGATTTCAGTCTAGCACTTCTGGAAAGAAGAAAGTATTTGAGTAGTAAGTTTTCCGGCATCTTATGATCTCTACAGTGTAGGGTGGGATTTTGCTGCTTGTCAGATTGGGGTTGTTTGCGTCGAAAGGATACAAGTTCTTTGAGTTCGTCGAAGCACATTTCATTAAAATACTTGTAAAATAGGCACAGTGGTTCAACATTTCCTCGATGGGACAAAAAGTTTGTAGCTTGGTTTATTGTGCGAACCCTATTAGGTTGGAGATACTTTTTTGGACCCTGTCTAAAAGCGAGGGACAACTGGCATATGCACCAGTTCATATGGGGCAGAAATACTAACAATAATAAGCCAATTAGTTTGAACAAAGTACTTTCAGGAAATGTATCATTAGCAATGGCAGCGAGTGGTTAAGAATGTTTATTGTAATTATTAAAGGAAATAAGCTTAGTCTTGGCAACATTGAATGTGACCATCCATTTATATCCCTATTTTGCTACAGGCTAGAGCCATTCCTCAAAATATTTAGTAATTTCCTTAGATATGTGTTTATTCGTTTTCTGCTTTAGTATGTAATAGAGCGTAGTGTTATTGTGTGTGTGTGTGTGTGTGACTGAGTATATATATATATATACTCAGTCACACACACACAATAACACTACGCTCTATTACATAATAGTGTTATTGTGTGTGTGTGTGTGTGTGACTGAGTATATATATATATATACTCAGTCACACACGCACACACAATAACACTACGCTCTATTACATATATATATATGTGTGTGTGTGTGTGTGTGACTGAGTATATATATATATATATATATACTCAGTCACACACACACACACACACACACACACACACACATATATATATATAACAGATAATAGAAAGCTGATTGGCTAACTAAAATCTCAATAGAAGGTGCGTGTATAAAAAGGACAGACAACCACAAAATTCGCGCATAAGCCTGAAGAATCCTAGAGTGGATGAAACGCGGAATATTCAGTGTAGCTTAATCGCCATATATATTTTATAACTAACTAGTTCTACCTACGTATTGAGCACTTTTGAAGTAAATACTTAAAGTTTACGCATAAATTTATACTTTAGTATATTAATTTTATGTGAGTAAATGAAGTAGTTATATATATATATACCTGGATGTTTGAAGGTATATATATATATATATATATATATATATATATATATATATATATATATATATATATATATATATATATATATATATATACCTTCAAACATCCAGGTACGTAGATTACTATTTTAAAAATAATTAATATATATATATATATATATATATATATAATTATTTTTAAAACTGTAATCTACGTACATTCATGTTTCAAGGTATCTACCTCTCTTCAGCCTAGTCGACGGTGTCTAGGAATCTATTTAACTGTATTTATCGTTAAAGAAATCAACAAGAAATCTAAGTTTATAGACGATAATAATAAACAGTAAAATTATCTAGGAGTTCATGGCGTAACGGTTAAAAATATAAAAGACAGAAAAACAGCATGATGAAAGATGACATGCCGTTTTTCTGTCCGTTTTATTTTTGGATCCCACTTGACTGGGGATCAACTTTTCTTTGGACTACTGCACTTTCCGATAAAACAATTTCCATAATTTCAGCTGCTTTGAAAACTTTCCAACCGGTCTATTAACATCACACTCGATTTAATTTTGGACTTCATTCTCTCTAAAGAATTATTTTCACCTTGCGGATTACCTTGAGAAAATCTTCATGTGAGCTGAAATATTATGCGCGGTTTGTTTTTATATATTACTTTTACATATTCAACATTTTTTAGCTTGTTTTTCTTGGCAATTTATGACTATAATAAATTGCGGTTTCACTTAATGCCATAACCAGTAAATTCTAGCATTGCTACAAATATAATTTGCTGATGTCTTTCTGTCTTCTGATGAGAAGAATAACAAGAATAGCATTCTTTGAAACTCCGCGAAATAAGGACTTTGTAAATTATTTTTTTGAGTATTCAGGCGAACAATAAATCTTGATTGTAAAGTTCAACTTACAGTTTTAATTTTCTTTCTCTTTTATATATATAATATTAGGTAAATTCATTTTTTAGAAACTTTCTCAACAACCGATTGCTATGACTAAGAGAGCTCTTCGTTCAACTATTGGCTTAACATTAACAAGTAGCATGAACTAAAGCAAACACATTGAAGATATTGCCAATGTTGCTGCAAAGAAGATGGGTTCTCTTTACCATACTAGAAAAGCCACCATTCGTCTATATATGGAGTATTTACATGGAGTATTATGACTGGTGCATCTACCACTAGTCTCTCCCTTGTAGACAAAGTCCAAAAATGTCTAAATTCTAATAGATATCATACTATTAATCAAAACTCCAACCATGTCCTATTATCGCAATATTACATCCCTGTGCATCTTTTACAAGTATTTAAATGGAAGCTGCTCTGACGAACTCGTAGCAGTTGTTTTGCGAATAACATAACAAGTAGTAAAACTCCCCCCTTAGCTTTTTATTTTCGAACTGCTAGACTCACGAAATTCCTTCAAGCTCTCCTGCTCCTTAACTATACTGACATGCAAAAGTTTAAATGTATTGTCAAAAAACATCTTGCTGCTTAACTCCCTAAATAGTGTTGCTATAGATATGATCACAAATAATATCCTTTTACGTTCGTGGCACTGTACCTTATTTGGGATGATGTAAAAAAAAAGAGAAAAAACCCAGCAAAATAAACATAAACTACGGATATAGAGAAAGAGGAGCACATCACCTTTTCCATTTGCAAAATGGGCACTTTATATTGCGGGTAATGTATTATCTAAAAAAAAAAAGGATGGGTTGCTTATTACATCGCATAGATATTTTCGTGCAGTACCGCAATAGTGATGACCATATGCTTGTGAGAAAGACGTTTCATGCAATTTGCTGTAATAAATAAATAAACATTAACGTTTGTTATTTACATGCTAAACTAAGAATTATATAAAGAAAAGAGGCACAGATATAATTGTGATGCAATTGACATCTCTACTCCAAAATGTTAGAGTGTAAAAAATGAAAAACAGTAAGAAAAAGACAAACTTATTTGATCAACAGTATAAAAGAAAGGACGTGAGGTAAGTAGAAGACAATAGGAAGGAAGATGTTCACCGGGATACACAAACATGTTCTAAAATACGATTGTTAATCAAGGTGTGGCAGTAATTCGGACAAAAAGACAGAGCATAGAGATCAATATATTTACTGTTAGTTTACGAACATTTTTAAGGAGTGGGAGAGAATTATGCGACACTTTACGACAGTTTTGAGTTCATGAATGCTGAGGAAAGTTTACTATTGGGAATAGTTGAAGGTAGGTTGCGAATCGGAGAAGATCGTAAGCGTTAAGATCGTTAAGATCGTTTGTCGCGATGGTGTCACACCTGATGTTTTATGTATTTCTACATAGACTATGTGCGTTATTGCATGTATCAACAAAAGCGTCTATCATGTTCAATGTGTGTGGGAAGTATCTATCTTTTGCAGTGTGTGTGTGTGAAGGGTGTTCAACACACACTAAAGCAATTAATTAATATCAGCTTGTGCAGTGCAGACGCAAGGAACATATATCTCTCTGTGGTGTCATTATTTCTCCTTATTATCCAAGTTCATCTTTCTTCGAAGGAAACCAACAACAATATTTTTGTTTCTTTTTTATACTTGCGAGCCACTGCCCACCCACCTTCCCAGCTGTCAATGTGAACAGACACAGAAAAAACAGAAGATGTAGAAGAAGGAACTCACGACATACAACTTATTAGGGTCGGTGGTGTTTGTAGTTGAAAAGCGCATGTGTTAGATAATGATATGGTTAAAAGTTTAATTAATAATTATCTGTCCATCTATCTATTTATCTATATATTCAGTAATAGTGTTGAATTAGTTTATATTGGGAGTTATTTATTGTTTATAGAATAAAGTATAGCAATGGGTTTTAGCTGAGGATGTTTTCATAAATTAGTTAGGTTAAATAAACAAAATGACCTTGGGCAGGCAAACGTGGAAAGGTCGCACGTTAAGATACATGTGCTTTTTGAATGATGACATAACGTAACTGAGATCAGGAGGTCTGGAAGTTTAGTCGGTCGAGGAGTTTTGAGGTTGGTCACGGAAGTGAACAGACGGTCTTCAAGGTAAGAAGCGAGGCTGTAAAGGACAAGCATTTAGAGACGAAATGCAGACTATGTGAAGACCATTTGAGACAGCTGAAATAAATTTATATTTTAAAAATATAAAGTGTTGTTCTGTGGTTTCACAAAAGAAGGACAAACAGAGGTCTCAATTGATTATGGTGTTGGTCATTTCATATTTCATCACGGAGCACAGCAGTGAAGATAGAGAAACATTTGAAGAGAAAAAAAGCATTAAGCATATATTGTTCTTCTTATACAAAAATGATACCTTACGTTAATATGAACTGTAATATATACCCGTGTGAAAACTCTCTGATACAACACGACTCAGTTTATACGTCGATATCATATCCTCTGACTAAACAAGAATGCATACAATTTATACCTTTATAACGTGTGCCGTTATAAGAACAATATCTCTATCCCTGACTATATAATACATGGTCACACACTTCATTCTGTTTGTTTGCGAAGTGAGTTTTTAATATTACAATATTCTTTCCGACCATGCATTCGGAGGACATAATTATATTATATGATACTAAGCCATTTATTGTGACCAAGGATTAGGCAGTGACGATTTAATTGAAGGAGTCTTCCCTAGATACTGAGCAGTCGTTCACTAATATCCACCAATTGACCAGAGAACAGTAAAGAAATAAGGAAAAAACACAAACGGAATGTCACGTGCGTCTGTTACGTAGTAGCGACCCTGTTGTATATCTAAGGGGACAACTCTCGGTTTTTAATTAGAAACAAAGTAATTAGGGTCGAAGATAATTATTATCAAAGGAGAATGCTGGAATCGAACTCGGTATCAAAAGTTCAAATGGATACATATAATTATTTAGATACGATTCCAGGAATGCAGTAGAATTATCCATTTAATTAGCAATAACTAAAAGAACAAAGTTAGGTCAGAGTAAAAATGGACGATCAAATTAAGGAATGTCCTTTGTGTCGTCGGGACACGTGTTGGAAGCATATGCATCCCATGCACATGTTGGCCACGTTCTGACACCACAAAGAAATATAGATTCAATATATACAGTTAAGTTAGTTGGCAATTGAAAGAGGAGAGAGAGAGAGAGAGAGATAGATAGAGTTAGCCTGAGCTCCTTCAGGAAGCGAAGGGGGAGGAAAAGACAAAATGTAGAACTCTAACATGGCATCAGATTCTCATCGTTCCACCACCAGCTGAAAATAAATGTCTTCATATTCTTATGTAAGCCTTTGTCTTCGTTAGTCATCAACTGCAAGGTAATGTGTTTTTGTCTTCATCGTCTTGTATAATGAAAGTTATATGAAACCTCTTCTAAAGTGTTAACTGTATCCCCTGCATCAATAATGTATCTTCCCCCTATGTTTAAAGAACTGTTCATACACACATCGTCTCATCACATCATAATCTATTATAAATGTGTACTCCGTTATGCGTCCCTTAGTAATCCCACCTATATAACAACCCTACGTCAGTAAATAGCTATTAAGTTAGGTAGTGTGAATTTCGACGAGGGTTAGTTTTAGTGCATTTCAGAATAACCTAGCTGCAAACGGAATTGGGAAACGGGTGATGTGAATAAACAAAACCCAATAGGCAAAATTCCCTGGAAAAAAACATAGTTGAACGATATGAGGATATGATGACGTAACGTTTCCGAGAGAGAGAACACTGAGTATTTCAGTTCAGACTCTCCTTTGGAGGCATTGCAAAAACGAAGAGTCGAAATAAGAAAGTCTTTTTACAGACTACATTTTATTGTAGAGGGATGCTGAAATTCTCTTGAGACACTAAAATTTACAATTACAGTTAGTTTCCTGACTCCCGATGGAAGACGATAAAGACGGAAGTCTACTCACATAGATATCAAAGTGAAATCTATTATTATTCCTGAATCTCTCTCGATCGTTGACCGCAATTCTGAAAACTATTTTCTTCACACAACCCCGTTCACAACATAACTCAAATTAATGTTTATATTTTCATTTGCCTTTCACTCTTGAAATTATCAAAACGATCACATTCGTATTTTAAAATCTGCCCACACAACCCATGGCTTAAATCTTAATTACAATCTAGATAATAATTGCTGTTCACTACTCTGCTTCTCCAGTCAACCATAGGTGATCTCGTTACATTGGCATCACAAATTAGACGAAGGAAAAGCATAAACATAAGATACGAAATACAAACAAAGAACCCTCGTTTTACATGCTATTTCGGTTCAATATTTTAGACGTCTTACTAATAAATTCTGGGTAAAAATATTCTTTTATCTCACAAATCAAACCATGCATGGAGTACTGTTGTCATATTTGGGTCAGTGAATCTCTGTTTCATTTGATGATTCGAGATATTTTGTTATTTGATTGGTATCAACCTTTTTTCATCTTTGAAACCTCTCTCACAGACGTGATGTTGCTAGTATCAGTATTAATACGATAGTGTGTGCGTCATGTTGTGTGTCACATTCATATTTTTCTTTTGAGTGACTGTCCTTTAATTGTTATGACCTATTTTTTTATAAATAATTTTACCAAGAATTCTTCATAGGTTTCAGTTTCGGTTTCGATTATAGCTGAAGGAACTCAAGTTATATAATATACATGTATATATCCTGGCTTGAGGTAGTTGCTTGTCTAGCCGCACTGATGAGCTGTGATACAGCGAAACAGTACTGTATGTGGATGACTATAATGCTCCCTAACTTAGGTTGAGCATTTGGGAAGTGATATACAAATCATCATTAGCGTATGAAGTGATGCTCTTTGTGTAAAAAAATGAGCTTAGATACTTTGGACAATGTCAAAACATTGTTAATTCACAGCCCGCAACCGTATAGCGCAAAATTTGGGCGATCGGGTTTCGATCCTGGCTAGAGGTAGTTGCTTGTCAAGCCGCACTGATGAGCTGTGAAACAGCGAAACAATACTGTATGTGGATCACTATATATATATATATATATATATATATATATATATATATATATATACGGGGTGGCCCATAAGTCACTTTACACTTTAAAAATTCAATAACTTTTTATGTATTAAGATATTTTAATTTCTCTTTTCAGAATTATAAAATAGAATATTTGGAAATCTTTTGTATAGATAAGTTTACAACAGAACAACGAGTGAGGATAATCGAATTTCACTTTGAAAATGGACGGTCAACTGTTGCAATGCAAAGATCTTATATGCGCCATTTCAATGTTCAATATCCTCTCAAAAGATATGCTATTGAATTTGTTCAATCTCAGTTAATAAACATGCCAGGGTATTGGTGGCGAACAACATGGAGCAACTTCACAAACAGCCAGAGCAACAATGCAGTTGTTAACTGTGATGTTTCAGGATCGAAAAATCTCTTGAAATTTCGATTTTGAATGACCTCCACGTTCATCTAATTTGACAGAACTAGACTTTTGGCTTTGGGGAATATCTTAAAGACAAAATGTATGCAAATAAACCTCGAAGCATCCAAGAACTTAAGGCTAACATACGTAGGACCTTCTTTCCCTACAATTTCCGATGTTAAGAACTGTCATAAAGTATATCTTAGAAAGAGCTCGACTTTGCAAAGCCCAGAATGGAGGCGACCTAAGAGACATTATCTTTCGTAATAAAGTCAGAACACATTTCCATACTATAAAGTGTGTAATAAAAAAAGAATTAATTAAATACAGTAATTTAAGAAAAAGTTATTTGATTTTCAAACTGTAAAGTGACTTATAGGACACCCTATATATATATATATAACATATATATATATATATATATATATATATATATATATATATATATATATATATATATATAAATGTAACTCTTGGTTCGTTCGAAATTAATAATCTAAAAAACCACTGGACGGATGGCTTCCACGTTTCGGTATAATATGTTTACTATATCCATGTGTGTTTTTATATATTTCTTTTTAATTATAACATTATACTTAATTTTTCTATGATAAATAGGTGGTTTGCTTTGTACCGATAGGCTATTTTTTATTTAGGGGCAATTATTTATTACCGCTTCCTGTCACGTGACCAGTGTTTCTAATTTAGCGGTTTTCCTGCTAGATCTGGAGATTTCGTTTGCAATCTAGCGGGGAATTCTAGAAAATCTGGAGATATTTGGCACCCACACACCCGCAATTTTAGATTAAAAAAGTAATGAAAAGCCCTTGAAAATACTTTAAAGCATAAAATAAACTCATTCATGTAAGTAAAAAAAGTAGAATTTATTGCCTTTGGTAACAATTATTTATTGATTATTTGTTTTGTTTTTCACCTTTTTTTCGGCTAACCATTCTTAAATCTCGCTATAAAATCGATTTTTCCAAGTATATTTTAGGTGGGGGGCATTCCAACCTCCGAAGTTGAGTTTAAAATACGATCTAAGCAACCGTGCTTAATTTAGAAGTATTTAGTCGAAAATTGTAAAAAGTAAGAAACAACAGCAAAAAAAACTTATACCAATACAATAGAATTTAATTATCTACCAACCTAAATACTTTTAACATGCTAAAACAAATTTTTTTTTTAATTTCAAAATATGTTGCACCATTATTGTGATGTTTAATTTGCACTATATTTCAATTTAACTTTTATTATAAAAAGTTTGAGTTCATGATTTGTTTCCTGCAAAAAAACTAATACCCTCTCTGAAAAAACAGGTAAAACTAGCTGATAAAATATGTAAGCCTTCTGGGGAGCTAACCGCTTCAATATAATTCCAGAAACATATAGTGAGAAAACACGGAACATTTTATGTATTGAATATACTATATTTATAATTTTTTTATGGTAGAAAGTTAAAATATGGAGTTTTTTTGGGGCGGGGGGAATTAGCGATTTTTGAAAATTTCAGATGATAAAAGTTAAAAATCTAGCGATTTTCTGGACATTTCTTTCTCCTGATCTCGCGGGTTTTTTTTTTTTAAATCTCAGTTGCCAACACTGCATCATTAAAAACACTAAAGGCTTAATGTAAACAGAATGTGTTTATAATATCGGTAAATTGTCAATGGGTTTAATCACATGATTATTGATAATGTAACCATGTGATTGAAATTTAATTAAAATTAACCACATGTGCTCGCTTTGCTATCAAATATTCATCGAAAAATGGTAGGTACAGACAAAATGAATGCCGACGCTCAAAGTGTATAAATATTTTGACCCCTCCCTTTACTTAAAAATTCACTAAAAATCAGGAAATTAACCAATTTTAATGAAAATTGGAGTATTTATCAAATAATGATCGCAGAATATAATGAACTAATTATTTTTACTTAACTCTTAGTGAAAATGTTTTATTTTGTTTAAACAAAAAATACCTTTACTAAAGTTATGGTTTTCAGTATTAAATAAAAAACGCAAGAATTTATTTTTGCTTTTTTTATATAAATAAAGCATCGTAATTTGTAACAATAAAAAAATAATTTTTACAGTAACATTACGGAAAAAGCCCCTAAAGTCCGTATTAATGAATTCGATATAACTCGAAGAAAAATGAATTCTCGCATACTATTCAGGAAATTAAAGATTCAATTAGATTCCTAGTTCAGTCACCTAAATAATTTAGGGTGAAATGAGTTTAGGAATTTATAGCCAAACCTAAATATTCTTTTTGCTTAAAAAATAGCATTAATACAGTAAGTTAGGTAAAATTTGCATAGAATGCTCTGCTTTACGGTTGTTGTAAAAATGGAACGGAAATTTGAATTTCGTTCCCTTTTAAATTCGGTACAGTTTTACATTACGTCCAACTCATCGTTCACATTCGACACGTCAACTTTTATAGCTTTTCGGGTATGCTGGCAATGTTAGCGATGTCTATTCCCAAAGCCGTTGTTAACATGGGTAGATTGGTAGGTGTGTCAGAAATTTCGTGAAAAATAGTGAATAATTCCACCCCGTCTTTCCAAGCTTATAACTCCTCGAAAAATGTAATTCAAGCCCTAATTTCTTTTTCAATTAAAGAAGCAAGGACCAAGATTTCATTTAAAAAAATAAAAAAAACAAACAACGTGTTTAAAAAAAAGGTTTTAAAGTTCGGACTTTACAAGTAAATTTCTAAAAAGCACTACTTTTTTGTTTTAAATTTGAATATATTATTTATTGACCTTTTCTCTTCAATTTGTGATATATAACACTTTGGTGAGTAAATTATTTACTTTTTAATAGACATTTCAAAATGGGAGGCGTGAATTATTCGACCCCCTGTCTTTCCAAGCTTATAACTACTCGAAAAATGTAATTCAAGCCCTAATTTCTTTTTCAATTAAAGAAGCAAGGACCAAGATTTCATTTAAAAAATAAAAAAAACAAACAACGTGTTTAAAAAAAAAGGTTTTAAAGTTCGGACTTTACAGGTAAATTTCTAAAAAGCACTACTTTTTTGTTTTAAATTTGAATATATTATTTATTGACCTTTTCTCTTCAATTTGTGATATATAACACTTTGGTGAGTAAATTATTTACTTTTTAATAGACATTTCAAAATGGGAGGCGTGAATTATTCGACCCCCTGTCTTTCCAAGCTTATAACTACTCGAAAAATGTAATTCAAGCCCTAATTTTTTTTCAATTAAAGGAGCAAGGACCAAGGTTTCATAAAAAAAACACAAGAAAAAACAAATAACGTGGTTTAAAAAAATGGTTTTAAACTTCGAACTTTACAGGTAAATTTCTAAAAAGCACTACTTTTCTGTTTTAAATTTTAATATATTACTTATTGACCTTTTCTCTTCAATTTGTGATATATAAAACTTTGGTGAGTAAATTAATTATTTACTTTTTAATAGACACTTGAAAATGGGGGGGGGGCGTAAATAAAAAAAAAGTTTGTCTAAAATATTATATTCGATTTATGTGAAAGGGCATAAAATTTCACATTGTCTCTGAAAATATCGTAAAAATAGAATCAATAGAAAAATTTTGATAGATTTTTAAAGTTTAAAAATTGAAAAATATTGAGTGCGTAAATTCATTACTGTTTTTTTTTTTAAATAAAAAAGATGTTTCTATTACTTTTAAAACAACTTTAATAGTTTATTTTGGAAGTATAATCCATAAAGAAAATAAACAACCCACTTTTAAAAGAGAAATTACGAGTTTTTTATATTTTATTCGCAGTTTCGTGATAGGGGTGTCAAAAATTCCTACAAAAATTCTGATACATCTACTAGATTGGAGTGTTTATTCGCGTGGCCGGGTACACCTCGTATATATATATATATATATATATATATATATATATATATATATATATATATATATATATATATATATATATATACAGAGAAATAAAAAGGAACAAACTGTATTATGTGTTCATCAACGTTTCGTCTTTATTTCGAGACGAGTCTCGAAATAAAGACGAAACACATCATACGGTTTGTTCCTGTTTATTTCTCTATTTTGTCGGATACTATTTCCATATTTCTCATCACACACACACACACATATATACGAAATCTGCATAAATTAAAATATATTTAAGCGTATTTTACGACCGTGCTACGCCGGTGCTAACTCTGTCCCGTGGGGAGGCATTGTAAATAGGTAAAATAATATCAGAGCGTCTCCATTAACGCTGAACACCCACAGAATGCCAACATCAATATATTACATATGAAAGAGTCCGCTGTGGAATTTCCACAGGTCCCACTTGATTTTATAAATACTATAATAGCACGTTTTCTTAAATTCCGTGTTTCATTTGTTCCAGTTCGTTTGACTCCAGCAATTCGCTGTTTTCATACCTCATTATAAAACTTACCATTTCAGTAACTTCTTTTGAAGAATTGCTGTCTTGTGGAACTCTCTTCCAGTTATTTTTTTTCATCCTACCTGTAACCTATGTTCACGACTAATACCAATAGGCATATCTTGTCTTCGCCATAATCATCATTCGTTTTTAAAAGTTCCTTATATCAAGTGGCTTTACGCCTTGTCTGAAGCAATTTCTAGAAAAAAAAAAGCATTTGAACAAAATCTGAAATTTGTTTCGTATTTATCCACTTCCTGTGTTTCAATTTCAATTCGATGGAACCAGAGTTATAGATTTTGATGTAATTTTTTTATTTATTTACTTCAAAAGTCTATTACATTCTCGTGTTCTTTTATCGATTTTTTTTAATGTTGCGATTGTCATTTTCAGATTCTCTTAACTAGTTTTTTTTTTTCAGTTATAAAGATAGAATTCTGACAGCTGAAGTAACGTTTCTTTTCATCGCATAATAAATAGCTTGTCATTTGGGGAAAACAAATAACGTTCTTAAAGCTTTACACTTTTATTCGCAGTATTGTTTTTTCAAAATAATTTTCCTTTGTTTAGATTTCTTTTTACTCTATTTCTTCACTTCATTTCATCTGCCAATTTTAGAAGTAGAAAAAGTTTTATTTTTATTCCCTTTATTTTGCAAGAAACGATAGGTTCTACGTTCTTTTCTTTCTATATTTCATTTTTCATAAAATTATCTATCAGTCGTATATATATATATATATATATATACTAGCAGGGGTGCCTGGCGTTGCTCGGGTGTTTGGAGGTGTATGCTGTGCAAAAAAAGCAAAAAAACAAAAAAAAAAATGGTTAATTTTTTAAAACTTTGACCCCTATTATGACCCCTTAAATTTATTGTTTCGGGCTCAAATTACTTTATTAAGTTAGATCCATGTTCAAGGAACCTAAATCTAAAATTTCAAGTGTCTAGACCCAAAATTGTCGGAGGAGTTTGGTAGAGTTCTTAAAGGTCAAATCGTTGAAATTTGACCCCTTAACAGCCAAATTTCTGGTATTTCAAATTTCGAATCTGTAGACTAAAAATTGACAGAGTTATTGCGTAGGGAAATGTACACAGACAGACAGACAGACACACAGACAGACAAACAGACAGACAGACACGTTCACTTTTATAAATATAATATATATATATATATATATATATATATATATATATATATATAGAGAGAGAGAGAGAGAGAGAGAGAGAGATAGTAGGACACCGGCATACGGCTTTAATTATTAATAAAAAAATACAGTAACGTATATAATACATCAAATGACATCATAAATAACACCGTAAAGCGGAGCAAATATCGTAACCAGAGGCCAGAAAAACATAATATTCCACATCGTAGCCTGAAAAAAAAAAAAAAAACATATCGTGGGGTCACCGTATCCTGGGGTTCTTCTATATATACGTCTATAAATATGTTTTCTTTTGTGTGTGTATTCATATTAAAACCCCTTTTGTCTACTATCAGGGACAATTTGCGGGGACGTTATGAAGGGAAGTAGAAAGATGTTTGTTCACATTACACTTGAACTTCTACATATCAGTACAGTTGGGAAAGCAGTATCTCGGAAGGGAGTTCCAAAGACTTGCAGTTCTGGGGAAGAAAGTCTTGGAGTAAAAGGCTTTCTTACACCTAGGGATCTATACCGTAAAGGGGTAGGACTTAGTTGCTTGTCGGGTTTGTCGAGGGTAGTCACGCCGAGGAGGTACAAGTGCTTGCAGTTCGTCAGAGCAGTCACCATTAAATTATTTGTAGAACAGGCAGAGAGATGCAACATTTCGTCGATGGGACAGAGGCTGAAGCTTAGATGACAGTTCAGGACCTATCAGGTTTGTGACTCTCTTTTGAATCCTGTCCAGGAGTAAGAGACAAACAGCAGATGCACCAGCCCAAATGTGACAGCAATATTCCATACATGGTGGCCTTATAGAGGTACTGGATACTTTCAGGCGTAAGTAATTTTCTAGTACGGTAGAGAGAGCCCACCTTCTTTGCAGCAGTCTTGGCAATGCTCTCAATGTATATATTCCAGTTCATGCTTCCTGTAAACGATAGGCCGAGGAGTTTAAAGGAAGTACTTTCAGGCAGTGTATTCTTAGCCATTGCTCTTGGTGGTAGAAAAAGGTTTCTTGTAGTTATTGAAGGAAACAAGCTTAGTCTTGGCAGCATTGAATGTGGCCATCCATTTTTGTCCCCATTCCACTACAGATTGGAGGTCATCCTCTAGTGATTCTGCAATTTCCTTAGATATGTGTTCATTTGTTTTCCCCTCATGCCTGTTATAGAGGGTTGTGTCATCGGCAAATATACTCATCTCCGAAACAATTTTATCAGGGAGGTCATTTATGAATATCAGGAACAATAAAAGTCCAAGGATAGACCCCTGGGGTACTCCCGCATTTATATCATATTGTTTGATGTACGACCGTCGAGGACAACTTGGATTTTTCTCTTACTAAGAAGGATTTAATTACATTGTGTATTCTTCCAGTGATACCATATGATCTAATTTTCCTTAGAAGACCATTGTGCCAGACCCTGTCAAAATCGTTAGATATATCAAGGGCTACCGCTCTACCTTCCCCTGTTTTGTCCAGCGAACGGTATATACGTTCAGCTACTACAGTTACGATATTTGCTGTTGAACGGGCTTGCCTGAATCCATATTGTTTGTCGGTCAGGAGTTTAGCAGCTGTTAGGTATTGAACTAGGGCTTGATTTACTAAGGACTCAAATATTTTGGCGAAAAGTGGGAAGAGGCTAATGGGGCGATAATTTAGTGGGTCAGTTCTTTCGCCAGAATTATTGAAGACTGGTACCACAGAAGCGGTTTTCCAGTAGTCGGGAAAGCAAGATCCATTTAGGCATTTATTGTAAAGTTTGGGAGAACTGGAGCAACCTCGGCAGAGCATTTTTTTATTAGCACAGCCGGGATGAGATCTGGTCCACATGCTTTTGAGGTGTCTAGGTTTTTTTATGATAGCATGTACCTGAGAAGGGGTGATTTTCAAATCGTCTAGTGTGGCGTCTGTCCGCAAAGGAAAGTCGGGGAGGGAGTTGTGTGCCGGGTCCAGTGTGGAGTTTGAGGCAAACCGACTGGCAAGCAGATTTGCCTTGTCGGTTGCCGTGCAAGCAACCTATTGATTGTTTGATAGTGGGAGAATCGTTGACTGCCCATTATTTACTACACTGCTGTAGATTTTCCAAAAATCACGAGTTCCTAATTTCTGTGCTTCAATGCGTTTCCTGGTGGTTTCAGTGTAATCTGTCTTAGCTGTCTCTATTACTCTCTTACAGTTATTTTGACTTCTATATACTTCTGTCTGTTTGAACTGGACTTATGTCGGTTGAATCTGCGGAACGCATGCTGCTTTTGAGCAATAGCAGCTGCACAAGCAGAGGTAAACCATTTGAGGAGAGTGGAAATTTCCGTGTGGGAACATGTGCCTCAGTTGCAGTTTTTAACCCTTCAGTGATCTCATTTGCACACTGTTCAGCTGGGAGAGAAAAGATATTTTGCCATGGGGCATCTCTGACAAGTTCCCTGATGGCTTCCCAGTCGGCCTTTTTGTAATACCTCGTTGTTTTGAGTAGTGGGTTTTCAGTTTTGGGGCGAGAGTTTAGGGTGATTTCTACCATTATCACAACGTGATCAGCATTCCCGAGTGGGTTGTGGGCATTTGTTGTACAATAATCGGGAACTGTTGTCAGAAATAGATCTAGAAGTGAGGCATGTTGGTCTTGCTGGTCTGAGAAACCTGTCGGGAATGTAACCGTCTGAGATAGGGAATGGGATATAGCGAAGCAATGTGTTGTGCTACCAGCTACATCTGTGTAATTAGAGAATCCAAGCCAGTTCCTGTGGTGGACATCGAAGTCACCAAATGCATGTACTTCAGCGCTATTATCGAGGAAGAGTGATATATCTATGCTGTCAGAGACTTTGTTTATTAGGATACAGTCCTGGGTTGAAGGGGGAGCGGTAGAGAAAATACAAGTAGCTAATATTATGTTGCATATTTAGTCTGAAGCACATAAAGGCCTGGTCGTCTTTTTCTAGTTTTGTTTCTCTAGTCAGGGGGTGTTGCGAATATAGACTCCAAGCCCATGCATATGTCTGTCCGAGTCCTTACGGCAGAGTGGGAGATAACCAGGCATGTTAAAGTGGTTAAAGGGAATGGATGAGTGAAGGTTAGGGTTAGGGTTAGTAATACTAATAAATCCGGAGTGTTTACAAGGAGATATGATTCAACATTATTTAAGTTAGTTTTAAGCCCACGGATATTCGTAAATGCAAGCCTCAAGGGAGGAGGCAGGTTGCTTTTCTTTGAGTTTGGTTGTATTTAGTAATTTATTTGCTTCCCCACTGAGCAAATAAGGCACAAGGCTGTTTTTTAATATGGAGAGTGAGGCGGGGCGGAACAGCTCTCTCGAGAAGGAACTGGATAGTGACAATTGGTATGAAGAGTTTCCTCTACATTGACCAAAACTGCTTGCTCAAGAGCAATGTTTTGTTGCCCCCACATATACCTTTGATTGCAGTATCTGCCGGAATAGCACTTTGATAATAGAAAAAAAGATCTTGGCCCGAAGGCCAAGAAGAAAAAGGCGAACCTTCTGTCTATTTTTTTAAAAGAAAATACAAGTTTGTTATATATGGCTTGTGGAATTGCATTCATTTGCAAAAGATCTAGCTAATTTGAATATTCTTTCAAGCATTCATTTGAATTAATTCCCTATTAGTTTTTCGCTTTATTTACGGGATGGTCATCTTTAGTTAACTCTTATGTGTAATCATATATTCATGCAGATATTCTACATGATTTATACTTGCGAAATATTTGCGTAAAAAGGTTATAGTAAATACAACCCACTTTCTCTATCTATTTATGTATGCGTATATATATATGACTACTTCATTTAATCACATAAATTAATATACGAAAGTATAGATTTATGCGATACTTTAAGTATTTACTTCAACAGTGCTCATTACGTAGGTAGAGCTAGGTAATAAGTTATAAAATACATATGGCGATTGTTATATTTTCATTGGTATTATTATTTTTGTTGTTATCATTCGATGTTATTGTTCTTTGTTAAAAGTGAGTCTTATTAAAGTGCAGTCTTAGAGAGAGACTCTTATTACAAGTGATGTTGTTGAGGGATGTTGTTGTAAGAGAAATGTTGTTGAGAGAGGTTTGTTGTAAGAGACTGTTCGTTTTATTAAGATATTCATATATATCAAAATGTTCATACTTAGAAGTGTAGATATGAGATGTAGAGTTCACATTGTAGATATGAGATGTGTATGTCATGACATTTTATAACACAGATATATAGACATATAATAACAATTTTCACTTTACCTTTTGGTAGAATTACAACACAAAAACGACGTTTATAAAAAAAAACACATGATGGGTTTATTTCTTCTCACGACCGACCGTGGTTTTCTGAGTCAAGAATTCAAAGTTTCACATTCTGAGTTTCAAAAGTGTGACCGTCTCGCTTCTAGACGTTCGAACGTCCATGTCTGGACTGTCGTCCTCAGACTCTCTCTGACTCTCTCCCAGTTTCTCCCAAGTTTCTAACTATATCTAGAACTTCCAATTTTCCATGACGTCATACACATGTTAAAACATGTGTCTTCTTTCACGTGTTCTAGACATGCGTGTCCAAAACTTTTTCCTTTGTTTACAAAAGGAATTTTAACCTATATTCCCAGTAACCTATTTTTCCAATATGTTAAAAACATGTTTATTAAATTATCTTGTATCGTTGCATTCCTCAATTGAATTTTTCATAACAGAATTGACAACCCACATTCTTTTCTTGAAACTATTTTATCTCTAAGCTAAAGAATGGTTTGTTTTACATTCCATTTTCTAATTCTCTCTCGTAATCTATTTCTAAACCTAATTTACGAGGTTCGAATTTCGTCTATTCTATTTCATTTTCATTTTAACTAAATATCTCTATTTTTATACTTACATGAAAAGGGGCAGCCCTTATCATGTAACACGATTAAGCCACACAGAATATTCCGCGTTTCATCCACGCTAGGATTCATCAGGCTTATAATCGGTAAAAATTGTAAAAAAATAAAATGGTTAATGTTTTTTTCCTTGCAGCAAACATAGTATAGGCGTTAACATCAAAAGAAAAAGTAAATCGTAAACTAAACGTTTTGGTTTCGATTCTCGGTGATGGTGCACGAGTCATTTTTTAAAAACTTTTAAATCATTACTATATATTGGGTCCATTATAATATAATTATAAATACGAAATCTGCATTAATAAAAATCTCAGATTTAAGTGTATTTCAAGACCGAGCAAGACAGCTAGTATATATATATATATATATATATATATATATATATATATATATATATGATATTTATTTATACAAACATTGATGGCTACATATGTGCATACATGTTTCTGTAATGGGTTAAAGTAGCATTACAGATTTTTTTAAAAATGTAGACTTATCAAGATGTATGAAGCTCAACAAGTAGGGTCGATCTTAAGCATATGAAGAAAATAATAGACATTACGAAGCAATGTATTAGTATATGAATTGACAAAGAAAGTTATTTATACAGTATATTTCTTTTTATTGTCTATAATTTTTCTCACACACACATTTTCAAAATGTTGGTCTTTTGTTACTAACATTTTGTGTACAATTGTTTTAGCCTCCGGTGTTGGCACACACACATACACACACATACACACACACACACACACACACACACACATATATATATATATATATATATATATATATATATATATATACAGAGTTTATTGCATGAAATAGTATATTAAAGCGAGTAACGTAATTTATTTCCAGGCAATGCGTCCTTTAAACAGACCTGCTCCACCCATGATATTAAGCACTTATTGATCCGCGCTATATTTACATAGTATTTTCAAGTTTAATTTAAGTTTTACGATATCTGTTTTATTAAATTGTCAGTTGAAAGTACAGAAGAGGAACGCAACACCTTTCCGTCCCTATGTTTAAATTATTATTATAAGTATTATTAATAACGTCATTATTCTACATAATAACGTTATCATTTCAGCACGGATCAATAAGTGCATGAGTATCCAAAAATATAAATATTTCTTTCAAAAACTTTAAAAAATTAAAAAATAATGTGAGAAAATATTTTGATTGCTGTCTGTTCTTTGTTATTCAAAAAATAAATATTTATTCATGATAATAAGTTTGTTTTTTTTATAGATTTAACATTTAAAGCTTCATAAAGATTGCCTAATTTTTTAATGTATTTTTCGTAACAACAAAAATAATATTGTTTTTTGTTTTCAAATTTAGTTGTCATTTAATTATCCTCGTAATAACAGATATCCTTTATTTCCTGTTTACTAAATTTTGCCAACGTTTGCGGAAAAAAATACAAAGAAAAAAAACAAAACGAAACTTTCGTTCGTCATTTTCTAGCGCGTACTTTAACCATCCAAAAATTTCCGATGATACAACGTTATCATGTTATGTTATATAAAAAGAGATGGATTGATATTTGGTTCTTATAACGCCTGTTATAAACGTATAAATTATATGTATGTTGTTTAGCCCAGGCGTATGATATCGACCTATAAACCTAGTCATGTTGTATCAGAGAGTTATCGCACGGGTATATATTACAGTTCATATTTACGTAAGGTATCATTTTTTTTTCATAAGAAGAATAATATATGCTTCATACCTTTTTTTTCAAGAGTTCTTCCAATTACACTGCGTAGCTCCGTGATAAAACATGAAACAACCAACATCAACCAATTGAGACCTCTGTACTTCCTTCTTTTGTGAAACCACAGAACAACACTTTATATTTTTAAAATATTAATTTATTACAGTTGTCTCAACATGCTTGTTTTTCACAGCCTCGCTACCTGGCTTGAAGTACGTCTGTTCACTTGCGTGACAAAACTCCAACTCTTCGACTGACTAAACTTCCTGACCTCCTGACCTCATTTCCGGTGACGTAACCAATTAAAAGACACCTCCTAAACGTGACATTCTCTGTCACGTACGCCTGCTCAAGGTTATTTTGTTTATTTAACCTAGCTAATTTATTTATGTAAGCATCTCCAACTAAAATCCATTGCTATACTTTATTTTATAAACAATAAACAACTCCCAATATAAACTATTTTAAGAATATCATTGAATAGATAGATAAATAGACAGATAGATCGATTATAATTATATAACTTTTAACACTGTTATTATCTAACACTTATCCGGCATAAGTATCAATCATTTTGGCCCTTCTACACTATTGGCAGGAAGTTTTGGAAGTTGTAATAATGAATTTTACATGAAAACAATGATATCTACGTGTCCTCGTATTTTAAAATGATGGTATTAAAAAATTATGAAAATCGATAAGGTAGAAAATTATTTATTAAAGGAAATAAAAAAATAGAATTTGATGAAAACGATCGTAAGACACAGGAGAGTTCTAAAGGGAGGTAATTTTCCGTTTTGATTTAATCAAGATAGCGGCAATTTTTCAACTGCTAACACGATTAAAGTTGTTTTATTTAACAATTCAGTTATATTCAAGTAATTCTGACCGCATAATTTGGAGGCTACGATTGCAATTTATTAGAATTGACAAATAATCAGTTGAAACCATTGTTTTTTATCTGAAAACTCCATTTATCGACTACAAAATCTCGTCTTAATAGTGTAGACGCGCCATAATTTTTACTTCGTTCACCTATATTTTTTGTATTTGTACGTTTTACAGATTCTTCTTCATTTGATAATATAACGATCAGTTATTACTGATAATTAATATATATATATATATATATATATATATATATATATATATATATATATATATATACACTAGCATTTCAGCTCGGCGTTGCCCGGGTGTTTGGAGGTTATGTTGAGCAAAAAATAAAAATGGTCAATTTTTAAACTTTGACCCCTATTATGACCCCTTAACATTTATTGTTTTGGACTCAAATTAAGTTATTAAGTTAGATCCATGTCCCAGGTACTTTTTTTTACACAGGCATCACCACATTATCAAGGCCAAGAGGCCACTCAAGGATAAGGGTTAAAGAGTGTACAGTAGAAATTGGACAATATAGTAATCATTAGTAATGAAAATTCGGTAAATTTGATAACTTATATGGAACGGCTCATCAAGAACTTATTTACGTTAGACTTGAACACAACCATATTGTAGTCAGCCGGAAAGCAGGAAAACGGAAGACAATTCCACAGGCGTGCAGTTCTAAGAAAGAAGCTTTGTTCATGGAATCTACGTTTAGGTTTAGGCACAGATAAAGAGTGGGGGAATTATTGATAGTATTTTCAGCTAGACGAGGGTTTCTTGTGAAAGTTTGGCGAGGGGGGACCATTGACTGAAGCTAAGTCGAACACTTTCCATGAAAATAACGATAAATCAGAGACAAACTCGCAACATCTCTTCTGTGAGATAGAGGTTGCAGGGAAGAGAAAAGGACATCTCCTACGAGGCTACGAAGTCTATTTTGAACTCTATCAAGGCAGGACAAGTCCTTTCTAGCAGCTCCTGCCCAGATGTGGCAACAGTATTCCATCCTTATATCTAAAATTTCAATTGTTTATACCGAAAATTGGCAGAGGAGTTTGGTAGAGTTTTCAATGCCAAATCGTTGAACTTTGACCCCTTAATAGCCAAATTTCTGGCCGAAAACTGATTAGCAAGATTTTCCCAAATCTCAGTACCCTGTATAACAAATTTCGAGTCTGTAGACTGAAATTTGACAGAGTTATTGCGTAGGGAAATGTACACAGACACACAGACACAGACACTTTCACTTTTATAGATATATAGGTACTTTTTTTCATTTATCATCTGATACCTAACAAACCATTCATTTATTTCAACTTTCAAGTTTTTAATAATTAATATTTCTTTGTATTAAAAAAATTCTAGCAGTTTTTCCACATTTAGTATTTTCCGTAACAACACATATTATATAATCCGCCGGATAATCATATTAATAACTGGTCCCGACAACATTCCAGTAATAGTACCCAAAATGATGCAACCGGAACTATCACCCATTCTTGTAAAACTGTTCAATCGATACATAAATGTGAAATACTTCCCAACAACTTGGAAAATCTCATTAGTTTGCTCAGTATTTAAAAATACTGGACATTGGTCTTCTGCATCTCAGTACAGACCAATTAGTCTTCTGTGTGTCATGAGTAAGTTGCTTGAATTCGTGTTAAATAGAGTAATTGTCAACCACCTCAGCAGAAACAACCTAGTCGATGATAAGCAATATGGTTTCCGTCCAGCGAGATCTACAGTTGATGTACTGACTATAATTTTAAAGTGAGTCTATTGACGGGAGTTTCTATCGAGAGCAATAGCTCTTGACATATCAAGGACATTTGATAGGGTTTAGCATAAAAGTCTACTTTAAGAGATTTTCAGTTATGGAATATCTGGAATTGTCTTCTTAACCATCGAATATTTTCTCTCCGGTAGGTTTATACAAGTAGTTGTCGATGGGTAAAAGTCTAAAACTCAAAGCATCAATGCTGGCGTGCCCTAGGGATGTGTCCTAGACCCAACTCTATTCCTTATCTTCATCAATGATCTCTCAAATCATATGTTAAGTTCATTCGTCGACATACACGTAGATAACCCTACGATCTATGGCAATACTTCAAAGGCCAACAACAACCAAGATCTCTCAGAGTTTTATCCTCACACCTTGTGCACATGGTCCAATGGCGTAAAAGTGGTAAATTTTACGTATGTAGAAAAAAGTTTGCATCTTTTCACTATAAACGCTGGAAGACCCACTTGGCCCAAATCGATATGAATGGCTCGCGTTTAAAAGAGACTCTCTGTTTTTAAATCTTCTGGGGTTGACCTTCACTCCTGCCCTGAAATGGAAGACTTACGCCAAAGCTAATGCCAAGTGTGCCTGTATAATAGTTGCGTCATTTCACCGTTTTAGAACATATCATATTCCCAATGCAATTCCCTACCTCTAACAAATCAAAATATGTCCTAAGATGAAGTACTGTTGCCATATATGAGCAGGAGCACTTTATCCTGCCTTGACAAAATCAAAAACCGGCTTTGAAACCTAGTAAGTGATGCCCTTTCTTCTTCCCTGCAACTTCTCTCCCACGCAACGCCCCAGCCTTCTTGTCACGGGATCAAAGATCAAAGTGTAGTATCCGTTCTGGCAGATGCTGCACTAAAAACTATATCTGGGGGCAACCCCACATATCTGACCATTGGTCTTGTAGCAATCAGTTTTGGTCAATGTAGGGGAAACCCTTCATACTAATTGTCACAATCCAGCTCTCCCACCCCCTCGGGGAACAGTTCCCCCCTGTCCCCCTCTGTTTTCTCCCCATATTAAAAACGGCCTTGTGCCCAATTTGCTCAATGGGGAAGCAAATAAATACATGCAACTTCTCTCCTACAGAAGAGACGTTGCGATCATGTCTTTGCTCTATCGTTTTTTCATAGCAAGTGCTCGCCTGAGCTTCAATGTATGGTTTCTCCTTACTAGTCTAGCTACAACGATCATCAACAGTTTCACCCACTCTTTATATGTTCCTAAATTTAAAAGCAAACTCCATGAACAAAGCTTATTTCCTAGAAATTATCATCTGTGGAACTGGCCTGCTCTCCAGTTAACTACAATTCGGTCGTCTTCAATTCTAATGTAAACAAGTTCTTGTTAATTCTCCCCCTAAATAATCCATTTCTGCACCGATTCCCACCACTAACTATTAGTACGCTGTTATCTCAGTGACTATCGTACACTTATTATCCTTTATCCATGAGTTGCCTTTTGGCCTTGGTAAGTGGTGACTCCCATGTAAAAAAAAAAATTGTTTACGGATCTGTTCTGGTATGTGCCATATTACTACCGGGAAACGCCGCTGCACGGATTCTGCTAGTATATGTAATAAAAGAGAATATCTCTATGTGTGTCTGTCTGTGACTCTTATCCGTGAGTGTTCTTAAAATGTGAAAATTTATACACGAGTAGAATTTTTATAGGAACATTATGTGATTAGTCCTGACACACTACGGGATCTTTTTTTTTTTAAGTTACGATCCCTTTTCCAACATTTTGAACGAGAATTAATCTCAAAAGGTGAGATCTCGTATCGTTGGAGAATCTACAATAGTGCAGTAATGGTCTCTAGATTATTTCATCTTCTAAGGATAAGGCTAAAGTATCTGCTAGTTTTTTTGCTAACAATTTCCATGATATTTTAGTGCTGTTCTTCTGATTTTCCAGTCTGAAGGTAATTGCTATGGTTCTTTCTAATCTTGACCAGTCTAAGGCTGAGTTAATTCCTCCTGCTGTTCTCAAACATTGTGCGCCTAAATTATTTTCTATCTTCTCGAATTTATTCAACTTCTGTTTGTCTGTCAAGCTACGCCCTTTGTTGGAAAAAAGCAAGTTGTCACTATATTTAAATGTTTAGATTTGCTTATAAGCATGCTCCTTCTAAGACTAAGGTCAATAATTATCTCCTCTCTTTGTGATAATCATGTTTCGTTCACTTTAGCCAGGTACAGTGTATTCATGACTTATTGAAAGAAATTTCCAGTTGGAAGAGACTCAGGTGTAATACTTGAGTGTGCTGTTTTTATCTTTCCAGAGATTTTTATTTTAAAAGAAAACTAAGAATCTGTCTTTTTTTAATATAATAAAATATAAGTGAAAAACATTTTACCAATAAAAGATTGACATTTTGAAAGTGAGCAAATACTTGTGCGTCAATTCCTTTTATCGTGGTATCTTTGAGAAAATATTTATAGCTCTAGTATTGCATTATTGAGCTATCTAAAAGAAAACTTTGTGTTATTTATTCATATGACACTACCATACTAAGTAGTTAAATTACATATAAACACAAACACGTACGGCATAATCGCATTTACACACCGGTTCCGTTAGATCATCGAAGTTAAGCAACGTTGAGCCTGGCTAGTACCAGATGGGTGACCATTTGGGAATTCTAGGCGCTGTATGTGCTTTCCGCTTATCTCGGCATTGTTTCCAGTCGTCCTGAACCTCCACTTGCCACTGGAATTCAACAATGTCGACTCAGAAGAGGTGTGGTTGGAGTTTGAGCAACTCTTGCCACAAAACATTTCACGCGCAATCACCCTTAGAATGGGTATGCATAGTCTGTCAAGACTGAAGGAAGCCACAAACACATAAGTTTTAATTCTGCTCGTACACTTTAGCTGCATCCAGCTTTTGTAGGACCATAACATAAAGTAAACAACCACACAAGAAAAATATCTCTCTTATTGAAGAATATCGGCACACTTTCAAACCGAGCATTTATAATTCAAAATGCAGATAAAGTTCGTTTGCTACTTTTTATATATGTTATGAATAAAAAGATGTATACTCGCAGTTTAAATAAGAAAAGTTCCTAGTAGTTGTTATGTCACCACCTTTCAGCCAACTCATCTTCTGACCTTCTTCAGGTGGTTACCTGCGACGTGATAGGAATGCTGAGTCTTGCAATTATATCCCCAGTAATTACTGCCTTCCATATTTGTTGTTGTTTCACTACGTTTTGGCCAACTAATCCTCTGGCCTGCTTTGAGTAAGATTGAAACGGAACATTAGAGACTCGATGCCTCTATCCACTGCGCCACGGGTCCTGAAAAATAAATGAATGCACAAATTATGAAGCCTCATCTCAAAGGATTAAAAAATAATAATAATAATATAATATATAAGAAAGGTCTTATTCATGGGCTGTGAAACTTTTAAAAAAAAGTTTTTTTCTCTCTACGTGATGATGAAGCCCAGTTGTGCAAAATTATAATTGATGAATTGTTATGTAGTTGCATGCCAACACCGGGGGCTGAAACAATTGTACGCAAAATGTTGGTAATAAAAGACCAATATTTTGAAAATGAATAAATACTTGTGCGTCTATTCCTTTTAACGTGGTATCTTTAAAAATATATGTGTGTTGCCAAGCTCGATGGAAAATGGTGGGATCCTTCTACCGCTCCAGTAGATATCTCACTAATTCAATTCTTTACCTATATAAAGGCCAGGTACGTCCAAGGATGAAGTACTTTTGGCACTCCTGGGCAGGAGCTGCTAGAAAAACCTTATTCTGCATTGACAGAGTTCAAAATAAACTTCATAGCCCGGTGAAGATGCCTTTTTCTCTTCCCTGCCACCTTTTTCCCATAGAAGAGACTCGCGAGCTTGTCGCAGCTTTATCCTTATTTTCATGGCAAGTGCTGGTCTGAGCTCCAATCTATGATCCATCCCTCGTCAAACTTCCATGAAAAAACACTCGTCAACTTAAACCATTATCCATAATTTCCTCCACTCTTTATCTATGTCAAAACCTAAACGTATATTCCGTGAACAAAGCTTTTTTCTTAGAACTGCACGCCTTTAGAACACTCTTCCGTTTGTTTACTTTCTAGCTGACTAGATTTGGTCGTATTCAAGTCCAACGTAAACAAATTCTTGCTGAGCCGCCCCCTTAAGAGTAATCCAATTTACCAAATTTCCACTACTAACGATTACTACGATATTGTCCCATTGACTATTGTACACTCATTAACTTATTCTCGAGTGACCTCCGGGCCTTGATAAGTGGTGACTCTTATGTAAAAATCATATATAGAAACCTATCCTGCTCTCTCTCGCGCGCGCTCTTCTGTCTCTCTCTCTCTCTCTGAATATATAATACAAATATGAAAATCCATTATATAAAGAGTAGTTGTCTGTGTGTTTGTATGTTTGTATGTCCAACTAAAATTAAAAAAAAATACCCAACAAACAATTACATAGTTGGTATCTTTTTAATTAGTGTGGCTTACAAAAAATTAAATCTAAAATTTAGAAAAAAAAATTCATTTTTTAGGGGCCGAATTGGCATTTGTATCATTGAATATGATCCAGAATTAAAAAATAATTTTCAATGTTATCATGCACAGAAAATGAGCGAACATTTTTCAAATAGTAAGATAAATAATTGTTATTTCTTTACAAAGAAAGGGAATGGGAGAAAATTTTAGAGGACATTTTTCATTTTATTTAACGCTTTCAGTAGTAGCGTTCTAAAATTTTATCTTTTACTCCTCATATAAAAAGTAACTTAATGCTATTAACATCTGTTTCATTTTAAAACTCCGGACAATACCTGGTAGCCCTAATAATATATAATAAACGTTAACGTATGTATGTATGTATGTATGTATGTACCATGTATGTATGTAATGGCCCTTTAGACGGAGACAAACTAGGAAGTTACATACAATAAAAGTGTTTTACAAGCAAAATGTAACTAATAACACCAGAGAAATAGTATTTTGACACATTTTTAGCATCTTATTTTTAAGTGTTCCAAGTATTTGCTCTTTCGTGACAATTTAATTCCTTTTTTTTCTTTTCTGTAATATACCAGCAATTAACGCCTGATTAGTTTGTTGGCGGAAAAGGCCCCTAGGGGGTTTCCGTATATTATTTTTAAAGCGTTGTATCGTTTTTGTACCGTTAAAGAGTTATTTAAATCTCTCTCTCTCTCTCGCCTCCCTCTCTCTTTATATATATATATATATATATATATATATATATATATATATATATATATACATGTACATATGGATATATATATGCATATATATACATATACATAAATATAATACATATATATACATATATATTACATATAAATATACATATAAATATACATATAAATATACACACACACGCATATATAAATAAATAAATATATATATATATATATATATATATATATATATATATATATATTGTTGTGGAAACGCCCACTAATTAGCATACGTGGGTGAACAAGATATAGATAAAGGTATCAAGTCAGCAAGACCGGGGAGCTGTGTTCGAACGCCGGATAGGCAAGACGCATGTGGCGGTTGCTCCATGAAAGACTTTAACACGCCCTCTGCCGGACAATCTTCCAACTGCAGTACAACTGCAGCTTTGTAAATATGTATTTTATTTTCGTCTTAATATATTTGTTTTACCTTTACTTTATGCGCTCGTGTTGTTATTGATACAGACACAACATATATATATATATATATATATATATATATATATATATATATATATATATACGCACATGTTTTTTTAACAAACTGTGACAATTACTTTTTGTTACTTTTTTGTCGCTGAGATAACGAGCCAATTATCTAATGTTCTGCTCGATTGTTAACAGTAAATGTTTTCGACATTTATAAGTTTTAGCCAGGCATGTAATAAGTTCCAAAATCGAAATTGGTGATTTATTGAGAAAATCTGTTAAAACCGTCTCAAAAGCATTTTAGTATACCTTATCCTTCCTCGTATCGATCTTGGTTGATGGTCGATTTGTTTTCTCGAATTACAGTTATTTATACGTGTGACGTTTTCACTTGAGTGGAACCTCGGAGTTGGTATTTAAAAATTCACCCCCTAAGCCAAAATATTTGCTATAAAACTACAAGACCCTAACTGCCCTGACACTAAAGTGTTCTAGTGCATATCAATATCAACATATGTGTTTGTTAGCAACGATATAAAACCAAAATGAGTAATTGTTTTACTTGCTAATAAGTAGGGCTATGACAACAGCATATTCTTCTTATTTTTTTGACTCTCGAGTATATATCCGACAGAGACACAGTTAATTAACCAAGAATCACATCATTGTATATAAAAGCATATAAGATATCAATGGATACACACTCGAGAGTCAAAACAATGAAAACAAAAATTCTATTGTCCTAGCCCTGCTAATAAGATACGTTCAGAAAACGAATAATTGTTGACAATCAATTAATCAGTGGAATTTGGTTAAACTAATATAAAGGAAAAATATTGCTTTCAACTTAAAAAGAGCTGTTAAGTTAACAAAAATAATTGATAATTCGAATAAAATAGAGATCTTTTAAAATTATTATCAAAGTGAAAAATTATATTTTTTATCAAAGAAAAGACCTGTTTTTGAAGAATTTAGACACCGTGTAATACGTTGATTGGTCCGCTAAGATATAACCACATACGTAACTCTGCATAAATAAACATCGCAGAGCGTGTTTGAAGGAGAAAATGGTAAAAATAAAAAAGAAGAAAAGTAGAAGAGGAAAGAAAGAGAGATAGAGAGAGAGAGAGAACGAGAGAGAGAGATAGAGAACCAGAGAGAGAGAGAGAGAGAGAGAGAGAGAGAGAGAGACAGTAGAGTCCAGTTGAACTCAGATGGCATGCTGAATGCCGTATCCAAATTCTATCTCAGAATGAACTCTTAAATATCCCTAAACTGACAGCTTTTCCGACGAAAACCGAATTCGAAACATTCGGTTTTCTTCGGCAAAAGCTGTCAGTTTAGGGATTTTTAAGATGAAAACCCGTAGAACCGATAAAGTACCAATCTGATTACCGAAAGGAAAAGAAATGGAATAAACTAACGCCATCTAACCTCCTTGAAGCCTACCAGTTGACGAGTTCGTAATATATTGTTTCCCAATTAATATTTTTCCAGTTAATATTTTTTCCTTTCTTTTAATGTCAACTCTGTTTTGATAAAGTGTCGCTGCACGGCGAACATAATTTTCAAAGCAACCATTTTTGAGGCAAAACAAACTTTTTTGTGCTATTCCTTTTCTCTTGACACGTTTATGACTTTCCTGGCTGATGTCAGCAGAACCACGCGTCAACTCGCTTGTGAGAAACTTCTGATAACGACTACACACCTAAATAACAAGAAAACCAACTCTTGTAGAATTGTAAAGAAAGACTATACATCCACTTAGTCGGCCCGCGCACACTAGACGACTGATCACATGATATTTTTTCTACTCTTATTTCTTACTGTCTTCGCTATTTTTGTGACACCTTGAGGCATTTTTGAACACTCGTAAGTATCATATACGTACGCATAAACTTGAATACGTTTTAAAAGAAGGCAAAACAGCAAGTACGACTTTTTCCTACTTGTGAGACATCGGCTTGAGTTCTCAGTAGTATAATGAAACTACCCCCCCCGGTTTGAGATGAAGTAGGTACATTCCATAGTCGAATTTCAACATGGTTTGCTTAATCTGTGTTAGTTAATAGATTTTCTTGCATTTGGCGCGGTTACTCAGCTGGAAGGGTGCTTGCCTAGCATTCAAAAGATTCGGGTTTCGTATCTCGAGTTCGGATGTATTATACCGATGAGTTAAAAAAAGGACGATTTGTTGGATGTCCTTGATCGTGTGAGTTGCGACATTGTTTGACTCTCTCTCTCTCTCTCTCTCTCTCTCTCTCTCTCTCTATATATATATATATATATATATATATATATATATATATATACTTCATTTAATCACATAAATTAATATACGGGAGTATAAATTTATGCGTAAACTTATAGTATTTACTTCAACAGTGCTCAATACGTAGGTAGAGCTAGGTAGTAAGTTATAAAATATATATGACGATTAAGCTACACAAAATATTCCGCATTTCATCCACGCAAGGATTCATAATTATCAAAGTATACTTACGCAGATAGACATTAAAGTTTGTGCCTATTTCCATTGTATGGAGGCCAGGCGCGAACGCAGACATCACAATTTTTATTATACCATCCCTATTTAAGTTAAAACATACTTATCAAAGTATTCTTATGTACATCTATATCAAAAACACTTGTAAACGTTTTTTTTAATTTTAAATTTTTTATTTCCATACTTTGTGGATCAGGCGCGAACGCAGACCCCACAATTTTAATGAACAACCGTTCTGCAGGATCAAACATACCCATTCCTGTGTCTCGATACATCTTCTATCATATGTAATCAGTTTTTTAAAATAGTCAACCATATAGGAGCCTATTCGTGATCAGACACACACACACACACACACACACACACGCACACGCAGGCATCCAACTTTATATATATATATATATATATATATATATATATATATTTAAAAAGTAAAAAGAATGACTCGTGCGGCACCACCGAGAATCGAAACCAAAATGTTTAGCCTGCGATTTACTTTTTCCTTTGACGTTAATGCCTTAACTATGAAGACACGTTTGCTGCAAGGCTAAAATTTAAAACATGAACCAATAGCTATTACGTTACTCATGCATATTCGTAATACCGTCGTTCGACTTTCACCTGGCAAATTCTATATTTTGGTTTTCTCACTTTCGCACAGATTTTCCCCGGCTAAAACCCAAATATAAAGTTTTGCATAGGTTCGAATACCTTATATATTAAGTTTCATTTTAAAATAGAGTAAGTTCTATGTCTTTAGACCAAAAACTGACAGAGGAGTTTGGTAGGAAAATTTCTTTAAACAAATATATAAACGCATACATAAATATATATAGAAAGAGGTTTGTGTTTACTAAACCTTTTTATGCAAATACAGGGGGACCTAAAAAAAAGAAAAAAACATAGAAAGTATATCTAGAACATATGCTGTACAACGGAGAAAAAAGGCCAAAGACCCTAATGTTTTGATGTGATGTTTTGAATATAATAAACTAGTTATGACCAAAGTTTCATTTCATTCGGACAAAACACTAAGAAACGGGGCCTAATTAGAGTTGGGGCCCGTTTTGGGGGGTCACCCTGTATAACGCAAGTATAAATCATGTAGAATAGCTGTATGAATATAATTACACGTAATAAATAACTAAAGATGATCATCCCATGGGAAAATCGTAAAACATTAATAGGAAATGAATTAAAATGAATGTTTAAATGAATATGCAAATTAACTTGATCTTTTGTTAGTGAATGCAGTTCCACGACCCATATATAACAAAGTTGTACTTTCTGTATAAATAAATAGAAAAAATGTGTTTTTAATGTGAATATCAATGTGAAAAACCTCCAAATTTATTGGAATGTAGACATATATGTTGCAATAATTCGGTCGGCTACATTTATATACATAAAAATATAGATAACACAGTTAACTGCTATTGTTGAGCATCATTCATTCATTTCGAATGAATCAAATGATTATTGTTAGTATTCGTTTAACTGATAACTTTCTAGTTAGAATTCTTTCTAGAAAGGCTTCGAATACTTATAGGGATACCACGTGAGGATTGCCAACTTCGACAAATGAACGTGTTTCCTTGAAACAAAATGGATTCGGAATCGGCACACCCAAGATGCAGTCCGTCTTCTTAACCCCTTAGCTATTGTAACCTCCTGTTCTTACTGTTTTAAACGTTTCATTCTTCTAATTTTATTTTACTTTTATAAAAAAAAAATAACACAGAAATACAATCTGTTTGTGTTTTTTTGTTGTTTTTCCTGTTTTATTTGCGTGTTTTCTCATTAATTTTGGATGCGAATTTTTTTGGACATTCCTCTTTCTTTTTACAAATTACCTTACAAGGTTTGGAAACGTCAACACGGACATTATACTTTTATTTTTTTTTTATTTATTTTTTGCAAACAAAAATACTTTAACAACTTTTTTCTTATTTCACTATGATAAAGATTTCCCTAGATTCTAGATAAAAAATAAACATTTTAAAATCTTCCTACGTCGACAGAACAAATATTTCCATTTTCATCGTAGCCATCTTTTACGCACCTTCGGCTAAAGTTTGGTGGTTTCTATTGGGCTCTTCTCTGAAGACTTTCTAATCGTCTCGCTATCAAAATAAACAATCGCAAGCAAAACGTAACATTAAAATTACAAAAAAAAAAAAAAAAAAAAAAATCTTCCTAACAAAAATTAGAAAGTTGGTTTTACATTTCCTCTTGAGACGCGTTACACAATCAGATAATTAAGTCGATGAAAAACTCGAACTGCGCATGCGTTTTATTTTCATGTGAAACTGGAGTAAGGAGTCCAATTCTTACTACTAGATGTTTAGCGCATTGACTTTCTCTTGTGTATAATCGAATCAAATCAACGTGAAACGCTTTATAATCATCGATTAATATAAAAAAAAATAACAATAGCTGAGACAGCTAGGGACAAATTATGCAGATTTATTCACGGATTGTACAGGTCCTGGATATGACCTTAAACAATATCCGATGGTGAGGCCCAGCTTGCGGGCTTTGGGAAGTGTGGAGCCACCCTTTAATTGCCATTGCTCCCAGGTCCACTCTGAACCGGACTGGTAGTACCTGTTAGGGTCCCAACTATGAGTTAAATAGAAACGAACTTAAAACAAGCAAATATATTCTATTAAAAAATTGTTCTTAAAAATCACTGGATTCGGCATTAAATAACCTGAAAAGGGTTGATATGCCGTAAAACAAAAACAAACAAACAAACAAACGGCTTGTACAGACAATGATCGTTCACTTGTTGTCTTCATCTTAAATCATTTTCCGATTCTGATTCTGATTCCGACACCAGTCGACGTGTCAATAGTGTGCTCTCAGTCAGTACTGCCACCGAAGGAATCTCCCTTCAACCAAAATTGCCGTTAAAACAAGTAACAACATTTTTACTTTTTAGGATCAAAATAATACTTTTTTTTCTTCTTCTTAACAAAAATCTTGCAAATTAAAACTCCTACGCTGATCAAATCAAAAGACAACAACCAAACAGTCCTTCAGATTAGAGTTCAATGCTCATCTATCTGTGAGGCACACGGGACACTAACTAACCTCTATTTCTTATCTATAATATGTAAAAAAAGAAACTTGTATAATTTAGAGTAGACCACACAGGTAACCAGGTGAAAAGGCTTTATTACTGAATACAAAAGCTGACTGACCTCGAATTAACTTTTGATCTCGAATTAACCTTAACCTTTGATCCCGAATTAACTCATATATGATAATTGGTAAAAAGAACCTATATTTTCAAACCAATAAAATATGCCCAAATTTGTCCACGTTTGTATATATAGTTTCCTGGCAGCCAGCTTCAGTTTTGCTGCTTCGGTTGTCCTCATATATATCTATCTTCTTCTTCTATATCTATCTATACTCCTATAAATTCGTTTCTCTTTTGTGTGTATTGATATTCATATTAAAAACCCTCTTTTCTATTTATTAAAAAAGAAAATACAATGTTCTTATATATGCGTTGTGGAATTGCATTCACTAGCAAAAGATTTAGCTAATTTGCATATTCTTTTAAACGTTCATTTTAATTAATTCCCTATTAGTTTTTTCGGTTTTCTATGGGATGATCATCTTTAGTTAACTATTACGTGTAATCATATCCAGGCAGATATTCTACATGATTTATACTTGCATAATATTTGCATAAAAAGTGTGCAGTAAACACAAAATTGTTTCCATATATGTTTATCTATATGTATATATTTTTGTTTTTCTATTTATCTATCTATCTATATATCTATAAAAGTGAACGTGTCTGTGTATCTGTGTGTCTCTGTGTCTGTGTACATTTCCCTACGCAATAACTCTGTCAATTTTTAGTCTACAGACTCGAAATTTGATATACAGGTTACTGAGATTTGGGAAAATCGATGTGATCGGGGTTTGGCCAGGAATTTGGCGATTAAGGGGTCAAAGTTCAACGATTTGACCTTTGAGAACTCTACCTAACTCCTCCGACAATTTTGGGTCTACGCTCTTGAAATTTTAGATATAAGTTCCTTAGACATGGATCTTACTTAATAACTTAATTTGAGCCCAAAACAATAAATTTTAGGGGGTCATAATAGGAGTGAAAGTTAAAAAATTGACCTCTGCGGTCTCTTCCAAATTACTCAGACAATTTCTGGTCTAAATATTTGAAATTTCACATAAAGGGTATTCAGACATAGGGCAAACTTTTTCATCAGTTTGGGTCGAAAAGTTTTAGTTACCAATATATAAATGTATGTATGTATGTCTGTTTGCATGTCTGCCTTAAACGTTCAATAGAGGCGACGGATTTTACCAAGATCAGTATCATTTTAAAGTTCGACCTTTCATACGACAAATACCGAAAAATTGGCTAAAAACATTAATATCTTCCCCTTCAACTAGGCCCTTTTCTACAGGGTGGGTCACTTTTTTCGTTGATATTTTTTAAAGTTATCCTCTCCTTTAGATTGTCTAGCCTTAATTTTAAAAACTGTCGCTTCCGGTTTGGCGGTGGTCGTAACAGCATAAACGTTAGGTTTTACCCCGTTGTTTTCCTCCTTTGCGGTACGGGTTCGAGCCTGCCTTCCTACTACCACTTTTTTTTTTTTTGCTCAACATACACATCCAAACACCCGGGCAACGCCGGGTGCCTATGTTAGTGTATATATATATATATATATATATATATATATATATATATATATATATATTATATATATATATATATATGATTCTTTGAGGGTATAAAAAAACTCAAATATTGCAATCATGAATGGAAGACCTGTTTTTATAATTAAAAGTAAAATGCGTCAAATACATTTTAAAAAAAGGGGGAAGAAGACAAAAAATAAAAATGGGCAGTCAGTTGATCGGTTACACCCGCGCTTTCTCAAAGTCTATCGACGGATTTATTAAAATTAAATTAAATTGCGTTCCGTTATGAGTGAAAAAAATAACAGTCATGTCACAATTATTTAAGTTTTCCATGATTCAACGAAAAAATGATTTCGGCTATCTTTGTTTTGTCACGTGACATGTGACGTAAACACAAAGGAAATAGCTAAATTTTTTAATTTTTTCCAAAACTATTTTCTTTAATGAATGATTTCTACCTCATCATTTTTCGTACGTTTTGAATATTTTCATTCCTGCGACATGGCAATTCGGTAGATACTATTGGTTTCATTTTAAAATAAATATTTCGATTTACGAGTTTCGCTACAATAACAAAGAAGCACAAAAATGTTTACGAATATTCTCATTAGGTATATTTGAAAGCAATATATTTTCTCCAAAAATGTTCGAAAATCAAATTGTGCGAAAATATAGATATTTATTTGAATAATAATAATAAAAAAAACAGTTTTCCAATTTCCTTTTTTTTTTAAAATTTATCCAACAACATTTTTATATTCTGTTCTTTCTTTCTTTCTCCGTTCCGAATCATCATCGATCTCCCACTTACTGTGAGGATGTATTCTTAAAACAGTTTTCTTTTCAATTTTTATCGATTTATTTTTGATAAAACACTATACTTCATACAAAAACAAAATCGGCTAAATTTAAGAGATTTTCCAGCGCGTGCTCCCATACATGTTTATAGTAAAATTAAATCCGCATATTTTCCCCTCTGCCAACCTCAGGAAGAACGGCCAGTGAACGTGCACTGAAGGATTTA
>NC_136495.1:58771915-58781915 GCF_053919585.1 Euprymna scolopes | reverse complement strand
AAATTCATTTTTATAGTATGAAAAGGTTAGGAATTGCAATTAAGAATAGGAAATTGGTTCAAATGTTTGTAACATGTCTTCTTCCTAAGATTAAGGGTGGTGGTATTTGATCAACACTGCTGGGGAGCCATGATGTAATATACTGTTTTGTTTTTAAATCCCCGAAACAGTGTTTCATGGTAAACAACTGATGATCCCTTGAAAAATAGATTATTGGTACTATAGTAAATTCGAGAGCGAGTTGATGCAGTGATTGCAGGTGATTAAATAACTTACTGACTAGATGGTTTTCTAACGAATGATAAAAAATATTTTTTTGTATAGTTTTAAAGGTTAAAAACTTCAATATATATATAAGTTAAAATTCTGTGCGCGCGTGTTTGTGTCTATCTGTCTGTCTGTCTGTGTATATTTCCCTACGAATCTACTCTGTCAATTTTCGGTCTACAGCCTCAAGATTTGACATAAGGGGTACGGAGATTTGGGAAAATCTTTTTAATCAGTTTTCAGCCAGAAATTTGGCTGTTAAGAGGTCAAAGTTCAGCGATTTGTCATTTGAAAACTCTACCAAACTCCTCCGCCAATTTTGGGTCTAAACACTTTAAATTTTAGATATAGGTTACTTGGACATGGATCTAACTTTATAATTTGATTTGAGCCTCAAACTATAAATGCTAAGGGGTCATAATTGGGGTCAAAGTTATAAAAAAAATCCACCTCTGCGGTTTCTACCAAATTACTCAGCTAATTTTTGGTCTAAACATTTGAAATTTTACATAACGTGTATTCAGACATAGAGCAAGCTTTTAATCGTTTTTTTTTTTTTGGCTGAAAATTTGGCTGCCAACGTTCAAAAGATTATACCTTTGCGGTCTCTAGCAAATTATTAAGCAAATTTTGGGTCTAAACATTTGAAATTTTACTTGAAGGGTATTTAGATATGCATCAAGCTTTTTTAATCAGGTTTTGGGCGAAAATTTGGCTGACAAGAGGTCTAAATTTACAGAGTTGACCTTTCCAGACCCTACTAAACTTCTCCGCCAATTTTAGGTCGAAACACTTGAAATTTTAGATGTAGGTTACTTGGACATGGGTCAAACATTTTAATTTAATTTGAGCCTAAAACAATAAATTTAAGGGGTCAAAATTAGGGTCGAATTTAAAAAAAAAATTTGACGTCAGCGGTCTTTACCAACTTTTCTCTGTGGTAGTTAAGGAAGCCTATTATATAGAAAGGCATTACCGTACATATGCACACTATATGCACATGAAGTTATGAACAGTACATAAGGCCTGAGCAAAGCCGGGCGGAACAGCTAGTATATATATATAAAAGTGAACATGTCTGAGTGTGTTTGTCTGTGTGTGTACACTTCCCTACAAAATAACTCTGTCAATTTTCAGTCAATTAACCCGAGATTTGACATAAGGGGTATTGAGATTTGAAACAAATTGTTGAATGGATTTTTGGACAGAAATTTGGCTGTCAGGGAGTCAAAGTTCAACGTTTTAATCTTTGATAACACTACCAAACTCCTCAGCCATTTTTGGGTCTAAACACTTGAAATTTTAAATGTAGGTTACTTGGGCAATGATCAAACGTTATAATTTGATTTGAGCCCCCGCCTCTCTCCCCAAATGTTAAAGGGTAAAAATCGGGGTCAAAGTTTACAAATTTTTACCTCTGGTCAAAGTTGAAAGAGTTGATCTTTGCAGATTTTACCGAATTCCTCCGCTAATTTCAGGTCTAAAGGCTTGAAATTTTAGATGTAGTTAACGTAGACATGGGTAAAACTATTTATTTTGATTTCAGACCAAAATAATAGATGTTAGGGAGTCAAAGTTTTAGCTAAAGTTATAAAAAATTGACCTCTAAACATTTGAAATTTTATATAAAGTGTATTCACACGTATGCCAAGTGATGAACAGTACATAAAGCCTGAGCAAAGCCGGTCTGAACTGCTAGTATATATATATATATATATATATATATATATATATATATATATATATATATATATATATATATATTAAATAGGCTTTGTATCGGAATACCACTGATAAGTATAAAAAATATCGATTATCGAAGAAATCTTATTAAACAGTCCAATATTATTCAAAGTTAGCACTTTTATGCAACCTACCAACATAATTGCATTCAAGAAGTTTTATCACCACACAAGCAGAATGGCTCGGCCTATGATATAAACAGTAGGTTCTTTGGTAAGACAGAGGCGCGTCCAAAATAAACGCTTTTGTTTAGAGTATAATTGAACCATTGTACTTGACTTTTTCATTTTAAACTTAATTCAAGTCATTATATAAAATTAAAAATAATTTCAGAAAATCAACGGTAGGTTCTCTACAGCGCAATGTAGACGACAATGAATTGTGGTCACTACGGGGAGGCATGTGAAGATTCCTCCCAGTGCACAGCGGTGAGTTCCTGACTAAAGCAAGCAATCAATTGATTTGATTGACAAATCAGCGATTCCACCGATTTCGAGGACAATAAAAGTATTAGAAGGAACATTTGTTGATCCTCTTTAAATTCCAAGCAACGTCGGGTCAGCCTGCTAGTATATATATATATATATATATATATATATATATATATATATATATATATATATATATATATATATATATTATTGAAAAATCTAAACACACTAAAAACAAGAAGTCAAAAAGTAAATTACAAATGGCTTCATTACCAAATCGTTCGGTCGGGTATTTAAAAAAGCGTACAGATATTTATACTACGAATTCAACTGTAAGATTCTGCAAAGGGTTGACAGTTACAACGCGATACAATGGAGTGTGAAAATATATCTGCTCGACCATCTGCCATGTCTTAGTATCTATAAGTTCATCCCAAACCGTATTATTCAGTCTGGTTCTTATTAAAAACACACACACACACACACACACACACACACACACACACACACACACACACACACACACACACAATAAACATTTTTATTCTCTCGGGGACATCTTTTAACAATGGCAAACAAAACAAAAATGGGTGAAAAAATATACAAATTTCATTTTTTCTAAAGACAAGTTATTCTTCTACTTACTTTAAAAAATTGAAATGTAAACAAAATACTGGAAGAACATAACATTTTTGCATTACTAGTGTAAAATCATTGGGTCGGTTTCTATCATTATTTTGTTTAATTTTCGATTTTTGAGTGATTATTAAGGGTCCAAATGACTGTAACAAAAACCACCATTTTTTTCGTTTCAACTCAATAGACTTAACGCTACTGATATTTCAAAGTAAATACACGCTTTAAAATATGTTAAAACGCAAAAAAAAAAAAAAAATTATCCAGGTAGGTAGAAGGGTAACTTATCTTGCCTTTAGTTACATTTTTTGTTGTATATTTATTTTTCATCTTCTTTTTTTGTTGTTTTGACTTTTTTGTTGTAAAACATACCCCATGTTTTATTTTCTTCAAAATAGATACTAGGGGGCGGTGACATCGCGTTGAAAACAAAGATTACTAGTATCAATTTTCGAATTGAATGTTATGACAATTTCGAAAGCTTGACTCATTGTTCTAAGAGAGGTAACTCTATTTTAATAAATTAATTGAAAAAATAATTTTCTTACAATTACTCGAATGTTTTTTTAAGATGAAACGACAATATCGTCGTATTTGACATTTTGTGTTATTATTAATGTTACAAACCTTTGTTACATTAAACTAGTGGAAAAAAATCTTTTTTTTCTAACAATTCTTAGTAAAATAGACTTACCTCCCTTAGAGCAATGAGTTAAGTTTTCGAATTGCTAATATTATATGTGATGTAAATTATTGAATTCCATATAACAATTTTATTTAGCGTCAACTGATCGACAGATAGTGTGAGAATTTTGAATTGGTTGACTTGCCGAGGGTAGGTCGGTGGGGAAGAAAGGAGTGCTGGTAGCTGTGACCAACACGGCCGGTGGTCCGTTAATCAAAGAACCTGAGTGCCTATTTCTTATAAGTTAAATAGACATTTCAGTCACGCGTGAATCTCGTTGACTGAGAGTTGGAGTAGATAAAAGGGGTGGCCGCTCTACTGTTGTTGTAGTAGTTGTTGTAGTCTTTTAGACAAATTACACTTCGACCATCGTTACCCATTTGTTACTTTTACAAAGAAAGACTGCTTGTAAGCAACGTCGACATTTCGTTGCAAGACGTAAACCGTCTTTTCTTCCCCTCCCCCTACTAGTCGGTATGCTAAGTCCGACAATAGTTGAAACCAATCCAAACGAAACCAAACATGTCATCTTCCGTTTTTAATATGAGCAAAAATAAAGTCCTTAAAAAAATTCTTCATAAGTAAAAAAAAAAAAAAAAAAAAAAAAAAATTGACACATTTGAGTCGAACGTTTCCTTCCATTTAGAATAAAACGGCACTAAACGCTTCATAGCTAGAAGGTTGCAGACTCCGTCTATTACAAAAAAAAAAAAAAAAAAAAAAAAAAAAATCAAATCGACGTAAAGAAACGCTTAAAAAAAATCTTTCAAGGGAAATAACTTTTAAACAAAAATCCTTAATTACCTCCCTTATTCATATAAAACAAAATTTAACTGGAATAGATTTTACAGATGGATCTGGTATTGCCCACGTCTAAATTTAATTGCCAGATTTTGTTTTCTAACGATAAGTATCTCAATCTATATAATATTCTGCTGGTCCCGTCCTTAGTTAATCGATTTGTTACGCTTTGAAAAAAAATGACTATTTTTGAAGGACAAACTGCTTCAAAAAGACCAAATTCACGAAATTTGTTTTTAAAAAGGCCAACTTGCCAACACTGGACAAAAATATTAGACATCCGTTTGATGTAGCCTCGTTTTCGAACATTCTAATAATAATAATAATAATAATAATAATAATAATGATAATAATAATAATAATAATATGATCATTTTTGTAATAGTACAAGAAGGAAACTCGTAATAATTTCGATTTGTAGTGGTTCTTCACCAAAGAAAAGAATCAGCTTGTTGTGGTGGTGCAAAATAGGAAAAATGAATTGCTTTGAGGAAGGAATGAACAACGCGTTTATTGAAACAAACGAGCAGGAATTTATTTCGTGAAGAAACAAATGAAAGAAAAGGGTACAGCACGTGTTTAGTTTGGCGTGCATCTCTCGCTGTTCGCTGGTGAGAGGGAAAGTCTATTGTTGTCAGAGAGAGAGAGAGAGAGAGAGAGAAAATAAATCCAGGTCATGGAGATAGAAAGCGTGTAAGGTGTACATACTGTCTGTTGACTCTTGCCCCCATACATAATACCAGGTGACGTGAGGTGCGCCGGAGTGCGCGTCCTGAAAGGGAGAAAATGGTCCGTCGATCGCTCAGCTCGGAAGCTGAATCGAAAAGAGGGAAACAGCTTATGTCTCTTGCTTTTATAGTTGTTTCCAGTGGTCTGTTGCGCATGTACGGATTTCCTTTAAAGGGGAAGTGACGTTGCCCATGTGTGCGTACATGTGTGTACGTTAGCGTGTGTGTGTATGCACATGAATGTGAGTGTATGTACGCGAACGTGAATATATCTACATGTGTGTATGTGTGCGCGAATGTTTGTGTGCACGTATGTGTATGACAAGAAAAATGACTTGAGATGTGAATGCGTGTTTTTGTGCGAGACCAGAAGAGCTCGTACATCCCCTTCCTAGGAAAAAAAAATGCAGTGTATATATATATATATATATATATATATATATATATATATATATATATATATATATATATATATATATATATATATTTTTTAAGTAATGTTTTGGGCAATTGACTTTCCGTCCTGTTTTTTTGCTGTTGGTGTGGTTGTTATTAAAAAAAAAACGTCAAAAACGGAGTGTGTTCGTAAAAAAACGTATTTACTTACGCGTGGAAAAGGCGTTTACTCTTTTTTTAGGCTGAGATTTGTTTGTTTTTTTTGTTGTGTGCTGACATGTGCAAAGAGTTGCTTGAAAAGTGAAGTGAATTGTTCGTTTGGAAGGAAAATTTTTGTTCGTATTGACGTGATGTGCTCAGTTGACGGTGTCTTTGCAAGTGAGTCTGCGGTAGTGTGCATATTGTCTGCACGATCCCTAGTTGCATATTTGTTCGTGTTGAACGGTAGTGTCCAATTGCTGGCTGTCAACAAAACTTCCAGTTGTGAGTTTATCAGTGTGCGTGGTGCATCTCAGCTCATACAAAATATTTACTAAAATAATTATTAAATACCGACACACACACACACACACACACACACACACACACACACACACACACACACACACACACACACACACACACACACACACACACACACACACACACACACACACATATATGTAAACGTTACCTTTTTGGTGTGTGTGCAAAAATCTCTACCAAATTGCTCTCTAAATATTTGACCTGCACAGTTGTAATTTAATATATAGGGTATTTGAACACGTAGCACACTTTTGGTTTGGTTTTCATCCAGTAAAATAGCAGTTAAGGAGTCAAAATTGAAATAAAATCCTTGACCTGACGTAAGTCAACTGTACTATTTTTCACATGTTTATGCGCTAATAAAAAGTAATAGGTTAAACAATGTTATTTTTTTTTGTTTGCAGATTTTGTATACATATGGATTTAGGTTATACACTAAAGGAAGCTATTGAAAACTGACTCATTCAGCCGAGAATATGAAGGGGAGGACTATGTGATTCAGCACTGCCCTGTCTACCCTCTACTGTTCAACCGGTGTAGTTTGAAAGATCTTTCAGAATATAACAATAATGCAAAGAACATCGTAAAAAAAAAAAGTGAAACTGTGATATAAGCATGTGATTCAAAGACAATAAAAGAAGACGACAACTTTTGTTTGCCTAAAAAAAAAAACTCGCCTCGTTTCCCATAAATGCCACTTAAGTCTTTCACAATTACTACTGCTAGTGCTAAACACACACGAGGTTAAACAATGGTTTCAATCAAAAGAAAGTTCATCACTCGTAAACGAGCATTGAGATTGGTGAAGACTATATAGAAAAATACATTCTTGAGAACAAAATCAATGGTACCACTCCCGTCTCCGTAGCTCTTGAACTTTTGAGTTATAAAAAAGTAGGAATCTTTATTTTAAAACAACTCTCGTAGTTGTTTCCTTCTGGGCTTACAAAGTTTAACATAATTTTTTTTATAATCTCTGATTTTCAAAGGCCAAGTTTGTCGATTTTTAATTTAGAATGTGTGTTTATCTTGATGTACTGTGGTTTCATTTATACCAAATGCAAATTCTGTGTTGAAATACACAATGATATCGTTTATATGATATAATGAAATACACAATGATATCGTTTATACACCCAATGATAAAACTATTAGTCAAACGGAGTTATTTCCCTTACATCAATAAATTTCAGCAAAAGGACCAAATATTTGTGTTTTTAAACAGATGTATAATAATAACATTCGTTGAAAGTAGCTGTTGAATTTCTGTATTAAATTTCCCCAAAAGGATTGGTTTAAAGCAAAAAGGACAAACTAAAATCTAAATGATTAAATTTGAATATTTACTATTTTTCGTATGGAAATCAAAATAACAAATAATAAATTATAATAAAAGTTAAAAAAAAAGATAAAAGTATTTACGTCAAGGGGAATAACTATTGTAAAATATGAAAAAAGTTGTTTCCCTTGCTACACTATTTTAAAATCGATGTCAATTTCAGCTTCAAATTAAGGCTTTGCTTTCTCGTCTCCTGCAATAGGGGTTAGTTTACTGCTAATCGCTCGGAGACGGAGCGCCTCATACCGCGGAATTCCGACGAGGCTGTCCAGGATTGAGGAGTGCTTTTTCGCTAAGACGTTAGTTTCAAATCCCATTTTCCGACTCTGTTCACATCTTCCCATCGTGAGAAAGAGATAAACAACTTCAGAATCTCATCTGAGGCTGATTGATGACGTCATTAAATAAATGAATGTTAATTACTACTATGATTTCGGGGTATCCAGCATCCTCAAATAGAACAATCTTGATTGGAAAAAAAAAAAAAATTGTCCCAGTCAAGAAGTATCTCTGCTCTTCCGACTGAATTGAAAATAATTTATGGCTTTAAAACTCTTAGCTAATTTACACGGATGAAAAGGTCTATGTATTATTTTAAAACGAAGATCATCGCGAGTACACACACACACACACACACACACACACACACACACACACACACACACACACACACACACACACACAAATTTACACACTAACATAAGCAATTATAGACGCCACTAATACCATCGTAAGTAATGCCCACAAACACAAGCATACACATGCATGCGCGCACACGCACGGGCGCACGCGCACACACGCACACACTACACACACACACGCACACGCACGCACGCACACGCACGCACGCACACGCACGCACGCACACACACACACACACAACTGTCTGGCACAGGCGTACACGCACATTAACGTAATCAATTATATATACGACTTACACCATCGTATTGTAAGTAATGCACATGCGCACAAACGAACGCACAAAAGAACACACATAAACAAACACGCACATGCACACACGCACACACACACGCACGCGCACACACACATACATGCACACACATTTACACACTAACATAAGCAATTATAAACGCCACTTATACCATCGTATTATAAGTAATGCCCACAGACACAAACATACACACGCACGCGCGTACGCGCACACACGCGCACACACGCGCACACACGCGCACACACGCCCCCCCCCCCACACAACTGTCTGGCACAGGTGTACATGCACATTAACGTAATCAATTATATATACGATTACACCATCCTATTGTAAGTAAGGCACATGCGCACAAACGAACGCACAAAAGAACACACATAAACAAACACACACATGCACACACGCACACATAAAAAACATAAGCAATCTCCATTTTGTTGCACTCACTGAAGAGAACGTTACACAGGTAGTCTGTTTTTAACGTGCTGGAAATATACCTCACCAAAAAAAAAAAAAAAAAATGACATTCTGGATTGGGTTAAAAAAATAACAAATTAAACATTACACAGTCTAAGCGGATTTCATCTCCTTTAATTGGCCATTACTGATTTCTAAACGTGATCGATTTCAAAATGTTTTTAATCTCTATATTAATAAAATTGTGTGATCACATCTAATGTGTGTGCGTGTGTTTCTCGCCTCTACGTCACTTTCTATTGTTGTTTATTGAAATGCATTAGTGCATAGTATTGAAAGCGTCCTATTAAAACAATCCTACGAAATTAAATCCGTCAAAATGCATTTCGATTTTCCGGAAATTTTAATCTTTCGTTTATAGTCAGAATAAATGGATGAATTACTTAATGACCGTCCCATATTTCAAAGGAATTTAGAAGTATTTAAACTGTCGAATAGAAAGTTTTTTTCTGGCTGTAAAACTTTTAACAAATTTCATGGCATAAAAGATCCAAAGGTTTGGAACCTATTAGCATCCAATCATTTTTTTTTGAATTGCTCAACAAAAGTAGTCGCAAAACAACTTGGATTAATTAATAATTTAATAGAATTTCAATATAGTTTTAATTGAATAACTTTTTAAAAATAATTAAAACAACAATTTCGTAAATAATAAAACAACATTCTTAAAAAGCGAAACAAAACTGAAATTATTAAGACGCCCGGGCAACGTCAGATAAGTACAGCTATTCTATAATATATATGCAGAATTTTTAGATATAGGATGGCCCACTTAAAAGTAGCCTGGTCTATATATTTCTCTAATAATTTTTTTCAAATTCAACAGCCCACTTAAAAGTAGCCCGATCTCTCTAATCTTTCTTTTATGACCAGCTGACACCACAAGACAAAATGCAAATTTTTTTCCAACAAGATGTTGCTACATGCCACACGTCTTAAAGATCACTGACACGAATTAATGGCATATTTACAGAAGAGAGAACAATAAGCAAATAGTTATGGCCACCACGTCCCTCGGACTTG